>NW_010564300.1:14844-35017 GCF_000687285.1 Phaethon lepturus | reverse complement strand
CTAAATAAAATTATTCAAAAGTAATTTCAATAACTGAGTATGAAAAAGCTATTCTGTGTCCTCCACACCCTGTCCCAAGTTAAATTGTCCAAATGTTGGCATGTGCACCATACCTCTTCGAAAGCATTTCTCACACCTAATTTGTATGCTAATATTGGCCAAAATACTGAACCTTTTTTTTTTGTTTGTTTTGGAATGGTCTATAGATAGTCATTTTTGCCACAGAAGAATTTCAGTGTAACATTGATGTTTATGATTGTAATATATACAAGCAAAAATACCATGTACACAAATAATGAGATCATCTAGAAGCCTTCTCTGAAAGAGTGACAATGTCTGTCATAACACCGAGTTTGCTAAAGCTTAATGTTTTTGAAGAATAATAACTTTCCAAGCAGCTACCAACTTCATCATGTTAGCTCCTGAAAGACATGGGATACCTCTTGATGTTTATGATTGTAATATATACAAGCAAAAATACCATGTACACAAATAATGAGATCATCTAGAAGCCTTCTCTGAAAGAGTGACAATGTCTGTCATAACACCGAGTTTGCTAAAGCTTAATGTTTTTGAAGAATAATAACTTTCCAAGCAGCTACCAACTTCATCATGTTAGCTCCTGAAAGACATGGGATACCTCCAAGTGACTGTAAAGAGAAGCCATATGCTTTGACATGCTGAAATGGCATGAGAGACTAAACAGGAGTAACCTTTCTACTCCATTTCTTGATCAATTTTTTGGGAGGCCCTGTAGGTCTGGTACACACAGTGGCACTGTCCAGATGGAAATTTTCCTTCATGTTAAAGGACAAGTGCAAAGCCAGAGACTCCTCCAAGGAGCTGCCTGACTTGTCTTGAGCTTTAAACTGGTCTCAGTGCACAGTTTTCTTACAAACATGTTTTATCCTGAGAAACAAATATGGATTTAAAGCTTCATGTGGCAAATAGAAAGATCTGTAATGGTACTACACATGGCAAAAATTACCAACTTTATCTAATCCCATCATATCTAAGCAGAGCAAGAACAATTCCTAATCTGAAATAGTGTATAATGTGATGTCCCTGTGGATTTATAAGTTCTTTGTTCAAAGCATGCAATTGGCATAGAGACAGGCTGTCATCAGATATTTTAAAACAATATTTTCCCTGCAATATAGTTCTAATAACATATTAGTTAACACTTAGGCTATGAAGGACAGTTTCCTTTACCTTCTTTTCACAGGGTTTAATATTTGGTTTAGTATGAACCCAAATTTCAGGAAAAGTCAGTAATTCAGTGTCTGAATCGGGAAGCTTGACCATACCTGCCTTTATCTTGGTACTTTTTTAATTTTCCTTGTTAGTTATTTATTCTACTCTGTTCTTTAACTGATCAGTTATTCTTAACAGCAGGAAAGGCATTGTATAAGGCTGGCTGGTAAACTCCCTGAAGAAACAGGTGTCTCTCTCATACTCCCCATGCTCCTTGCTTAATCAACAGGAGGACACTGTTGACCTCTTCCCAGACTACTGCCACAGCAGATGGCAAAAGTCCTGGGTCATACTTCTTATGGTTCTTGTGTTCCCAAGTCATTGATGACATACCCAAGTGAACATACCCAAGTCCCTCCCATTCTACTATCTGTGTCTCAGGGGCCCCTTCTAGAGGCTCCCATGAACCCCAGAACTCCAGGGTGCATGGCAGCAGGGCAGCCCATGGGACAAACTGGTCTCAAAGGCAAATGGGGTGTTTGTGATGCACAACTCACAGGTCATCGACCAGAGAGACTGCTTCAGCATAGCCATTCAGGTCTTTCAGTGAGAACTGTGAAAGATGAACAGACTCCTTTGCATTCAGGTTGAAACGGAAACCCCCTTCTCCTGCCCCTCCTTCCTTTAAGATGATGAACCCCTACCTGAAAGTGTAAGTACCCTCTTCTGCTCAGTGCTGCTGAACATTCCACAGACAGATTGTAAGGTCATTTTCAGGGTTTTTCTCCAGGGGAACATCACCAGCTGCAAACAAGTGTCTCAATGCAGTGATGCTGCAGCAGAATGTTGGCAGCTTAAGGGCCACAGGATGGAGGAGGATTGATGAACAGAAGGAAGCTGTGTTAGCTATTATCAATGGACAAGCAATGTTAGCTTGCATTTCTAGAAATCCATGTTCGTAGCTCAAGTATTTCAGTCAGCTGTATCGTCACTGGACTCAGATAAAGTAAATACATTTGTCTAGACTGATGCAAGATCCTGGGAAAAGGAAACCTGGTCACACCATGGGCTGACAGAGATAAACCTTCCCAGGACCATAAGGCAGAGGAGTTTCTGAGGCTAGTCTTTGTACATGTCACAGAGCTTTGTGGTTGAGAGACTGTTGATTTTCTCTGTCCAAGTTGAGGGACTGCCTGGGAGCTGCTGGTTGAAAGACACCCCACCTGATCTAGGAACATCAAGTCCCCAGCTTCTGGAGGCCAGGAGAATATCTGGGGAAGGGTTTTGCATCTTCTGCTCTTTGCATCTGTAATCAGTGGTCAGAGACAGGCTCTTAGTTTATGATGTTCCAGTACAGTGGTCTCCAAAGTGGGGTGCATGCACACCTGGGGGTGTACTAGATGATGCACTACGGAAGAAAACATTAGAACTTCAGTATTATATCT
Source organism: Phaethon lepturus (assembly GCF_000687285.1). NCBI lineage: Eukaryota > Metazoa > Chordata > Aves > Phaethontiformes > Phaethontidae > Phaethon > Phaethon lepturus. Next base: position 32,378 of record NW_010564300.1, on the reverse strand, counting down.
ATATAATTATCAAGACGCCAAGTTAGGCAGAAGTGTTGATCTGCTTGAAGGTGGGAAGGCTCTGCAGAGGGATCTGGACAGGCTGGATAGATGTGCCAAGGCCAATTGTATGACATTTAATAAGGCTAAGTGCTGGGTCCTGCCTTTGTGTCACAACAACCCCATGCAACACCACAACCTTGGGGAAGAACAGTTGGAAAGCTGCCTGGCAGAAAAGAACCTGGGAGTGCTGGTGGACAGCTGGCTGAATATGAGCTGGCAGTGTGCCCAGGTGGCTAAGATGGCCAATAGCATCCTGTCCTGTAGCAGAAATAGTGTGGCCAGCAGGAGTAGGGAAGTGATCATGCTCCTGCACTTGGCACTGGTGAGGATGCCCCTTGAACAGTGTGTTCAGTTTTGGGACTCTCACTACAAGAAGGACATTGAGTTGTGTCCAAAGAAGGGCAATAAAGCTGGTGAAGGGTCTAGACCACAAGTCTTATGAGGAACAGCTAAGGGAACTGCAGCTGTTTAGTATGGAGAATAGGAGGCTGAGGGGAAACTTCATTGCTCTCTACAGTTACCTGGAAGGAAGTTGTAGCCAGATAGATGTCAATCTCTTCTCCCAAGTAAAAAGTGATAGGACAAGAGGAAATGGTCTCAGGTTGTTCCAGGGGAGTTTTAGATTGGATATTAGGAAAAATATCTTCACCAAAACGGTTGTCCAGCATTGGAACAGGCTGCCCAGGGAAGTGGCTGTGTCACCATCCCTGGAGGTATATAAAAGACATGTAGATGTTGTGCATAGGGAAATGGTTTAGAGGTGGATATGGCAGTGCTAGGTTAACAGTTGGACTCGGTGATCTTAAAGGTCTTTTCCAGCCTAAACAGTTCTATGATTCTAAGTTGTTCTACCCATAGTTAACTGCTGCTCTTCTCTGTTGGTAATTTTTCAGCCATATATAAGTCAGAATGGGAGAGTACAAAGTTGATGTAGTGGAAGACAGTGAAATAGTCAGGAGTGACGCATTTATCATTCATAATCTTAGATATGATTCAAGAAACTTTAATAACGACATTATGCTGATCAAGCTGGCAACCACCATGGACTACAGTGCTGGCATTCAACCCACAGCTCTGCCCAGCTTCTGTGCCAAGGAGGGCCCTGAGTTCATCTTTCAAGGTGAGGAAACACACTGAGCAGTGGCTGTGAGTATCAGTGCGTGTTGCATGTACATGGTCACACTCCTCCTGTTCTACCGCCAGGTTCATGAGATCCATGTACATTTCTCTCCTGTTTTGCATTCTTTCCATGGTCTGCCTGCAAGCTCCCCGAACTGTCCTGCCAGTGCACCTCAATCAACAATGCCCTTCGGATTTGCTAATACAGGTCATGCTTTCTTTGCTGGATGGCTTTTGCATATAGGTCTACAGCTCCTTCTGTTCACTGACAGTGCTGTGTCCCAAGATGAAACTTAATTTTCATTGCTGTCATGGCAGCCAGTTTCCCTAAGGTTCTCCAGTGACTGAGAGCTCCAGTTGTGAGAAACCAGAAGTGCCAAAAGGTTTACCCAGGCCAAATCACCAGCAACATAATCTGTGTAGGATTCCTGGATGGGGGAAAAGAGTCATGCCAGGTAAGCACTGATGTCTGCATAGAGCCCTGGGGCACACACCCAAGGGTGCCTCAGGGTGCACAGTATATGTCAGAGTGCTTAGGCCTCCTTGTCTCCAGGTTTTTTCTTCTGACACAGTATCCTGCCAGCAGGTTTTCAATACAGGGTGGACTTTCCCCATATAGCAGGTCCAACTACATATGCTGGGCACTAAGTGCAGTGAATTGTTGAGGGTTAGGGGAGGTGAACAAATAAGCCATGCTATCTTTCTGTGCTCCCATATAAGGACTTGCTGCACTTCACATTCCCTGTATTCTTTGTACCAGGTCAAAACCTTTCCAGGTGAGAACAGCTCATGCTTCTAAATTTTTCTTTCCAGAGTGACTCAGGTGGCCCAGCTGTATGTATAGGAAAACTGCAGGAAACAGAGTGTGCTCTGAAGGGTTATCCCAATGTCTACACCAAGGGGTGCAATTATGTTGATTGAATCGAAGAAACCATTGCAACCTAGTGATATGTTCATGACTGCCTGGCTCTTTGGCCACTACCCTCCTGCCCTATCATTCCTCTTAAGATGATAATAGCAGAAATAAAAGTCTTAGTTAAAAATCCTTACAGATATTTGCTCTGGGGACTGACAAACACCATACACAAGTGGGGTTCCCTGCAGCCTTACACCAGTCCCTCCTGAACCTTTCCTCCTGTTCCAGTTTAGGTGTGTGTGCACTGGAAGTAGTGCCCTAGAACTTCTGGGCTAGCAGGCAAGGTGATACGGCACTATGCAACCATCGAGGAAGTTTCTGAGCCAAGGATATCCATTTTTTTACTCCTGGCCCTCTGAGAAAGGGACAAGAGGGAGAAGAGGGAGGAGGAGGTCCCTACAGCAGTGGAGCAGAGTCCTATTTTGCTCCTGCCAATGGTGAAGTTATTTTCTCACTGGTACTGTGACAATTTTAATGATAATAATTTCAGCTACGGTGGTAGGTCAAAGAGCATTCAGAGACCACAGGCACAGAGCAATCAGGTAGTGGGCAACAGCTGTGATCCAATGATCATCACCTTTCCCCTCCACTTTCTTTGGGGACATCTGAGGCAGGCAAACTGGGTCCACCAGGATCCAGCAGGTAACACAGACTAGCTGCTACAGAAAGGAAAAAAACAAGCAGGTAGGGAAAAGGCCTGTGACCTCATAGCAGTGTAAAGCAGGGAATAAGATCAGCTAAGAAAGGAAGGATGGGGAGGGGAGGGACAGAGCTAGCTGCACATTTATGTTTACCCTGCTGCTAGTCTGTTTTTTCTTAAGTTCTTTTTTTGGGAAGAAGGAAAGTTATGCCTTCTTTTGGAGTGCCTGAGCTCAGGAACTAGGGAAAGGTCCTGGAGAACTGTGGGCCAGAGGCACTGGGGGAATAAGAAAGGTGAAACTGTGGAACTGGAGAGAAAGGTAGGGAACTTATGAGAACAATGATCCCACATGGAGCCAGACTTTGAGATGGGAAACAGACTCTGTCCCAGGAATCTTCAGCAAATGGCTGGACCAGAAAGGAAAGGAAGGGCTCTGCAAGGACATAGCAGATGGAGGAGATCACCTTTTAAAGTATTTATTTATCATCCAGCACATGACCTGTAGAGAGCAGCCAGAAAAACCTCTCCTGAAAGTCTGTACTGGGCAATTTTAACATCTGCAAACCTAGATGATGCCTCTTTGCTGTGAGAATATGGGATGGAGAGTTTGGGAAAGAAAAGGGAGGCCAAAGACTGGAAAAAGCATAAAGGTGGTGAGGTAGAAAGTCAGGTGGTTTGAAAAAGCTGGGGAAGGAGTTTAGAGGTGGGAGCCAGTGAGGCTGGCAGAGTGAAATAGGATGGATGAGGAAAGGGAACTTGCACCAAATAAGCATACACAGCTGGATTAGAAATGGACTGGTTGGGGATGAGAGGTGTGAAAGGAGCAGCACAGATCTAACTGGGCAAGGCATGACAAGCCTGAGGAGGAAGGGTGTCTCTAAGAATTATTTGCAAACAGCTGGCCCTAGAGAAACATTCTGTACCAGTGTAAGCTACTGAAAGGAACTGGCTTGAGAAGCCTTAAATCTGCTAAGACTAAAGAACCCTTTGACGGTAATTGCACAGAGTCACCATTGACCTGGACACAGTCCTAGTCCTGGCCTTAAGTACTAAGCCTACACGTAGCTCTGAAAATTGGCTGCCACTGCCTTCCTTGTGCTGTAACGGTCATTTATCATACAGGACTGGGAAACCAGTCGTTGCTTGATGCTCTGTTTCATGACATTAGTTTCCAAATCGAGCACAAACCTCTGCTAAGCCACAGTTACTGTTTCCAGCTTTTGCTAAACACTCTTCAGTAGGAAGCCTTTCCTCGTTCCTTCGATTCTCTTCTGTTTAGGCAGGATACCTCAGCCCTTTCCTCATTGTCACATCTTTTCTACAGTCCCTTTTTCCCTGAAGGAGGAGATCGCACAGCTTTTCCTGAGGCTCACTGTTACTCTTGTTTGAATCTGGTAGCCTGACAGAGGGGAGGCTGCCACAGCGCCATACCCCCTGACCCAGCAAGGCTGAGAATGTGTTCCTAGTAGACATATGTATATACATGTATACACAGCCAACCACACAGATCAACACAGACAGATGCACCCACCACTCACACAAACAGAAACAACACCACACAGAAAGAAACAGCACCAATGGCCTCACCTTGTGTTCTCTTTGGCTGAACTGGATGACGGTTCAACATTGGGAAATACATGTATACATGCATACCTACAATGTATGTACAGTGTGCATCCTTTACATAGCTATGCTCAGACACTAATTCTGCCCAATATCTGCCCCTGGATCTCGGTCACCACGTTTACCGGCACCTGGACCTATGAACCTGCAAAACATGTAGCCCCACTTCAATTGCTGGTACGTACAAACACATGCATCCTCCCCACATCCCATCTCCAACAGATGTCTGGGACTCCCCTGCTCCCTCTGGTTCCCAATTCACACTGGTCTTGCCATTAGAGACACAGACCTGGAACCCAGGTCACTTCCCGTACTTGCCAGCTAGTCTGGCTTCATGTTCACTTCATGATCACACATGCTTACGTATCCTCCTTTGTCCCAGGTAAGAAACACAAGGCCACTCTTACCTGTGCCTTACTCCACTTCCTGGTGCTAACATTCACTCACTCTCATCTCTCCAGTTGCTGGTACTAGTAGTTTGACTCCAGTTCCTAGCACTTAGACCTCCATATACAAAACAGATGCACATGGAATAGACAGTCCCTCCCTCAGGGAAATACTTAAAAAATCAATTTAATAAGACATGAATACGCTGAGCGAAGCAGGCACAAGGCATAGCCACACAAGCATATTCACCAGCAACCTGTTTACCTGTGACTGGCCCCATTTATAACTTCATTCCTCTATTTTCCTACACCTGTACTTCCCCAAATCCAGTAGTTCAGGGTCTGATTTGGGAAAGTTAAAGATACCTGCCTTCATCTTGGTACTTTTTTGTTTTCCTTTGTTCCTTCTTTAATCTGAAAGGAGAGTGATGAATTAGACGTTTTGAACTTGAAAGCCAAAAAGGCTCTCAATCTAGCTGCACTTCAGAAGGCAGCAGCATGTTATGCAATTGCTGAGAGACACACTAGAGGTTCTGAGTTACATCTTCCATGTAGTTCCTTCTTCTGGAGAGTGGCAATCATTTTGTTTCCTGAGACAGAAAAGTTACTATGAATTAAAAAAAAAAAAAAAAATCTTCATTCTAGAATGAGTAATAAATGCTAGGGCGTGTGATTAAAGGATGTATAGCCCAGCTGCATCAAAATTATTTTGCCTTGTCTCTGAGTTCTTACACAGCATAATATTGGAATTAATTCCCACAGTCTCCATAGTCTGTTTCATTTCCCTTCAAGTGTCCGAAATTGTTTCTCCCTCCAGGACTTGAGGTCTGATTACCACTGGGAGAAAAGGTATTTAACAGCTAGGGCACAACAGACAATAATGAAACTAAAAATCCTGTTGTGTCTCCATTGTAGGGGCTATTTTAGGACATTCATCAAAGCAGCAGTGTCCAAAGGAACTGTCTCAATATATCTCATGGAAGTGTCTCATGGTGTCCCATCTTAACAGTAAGGTGAAGGGCAAAATGTCAATAAATTCAGACAGAGAACAAGCAAAATCAAGAAAAGACTTCCATGAAAGAGAAAAAATGAGAATAGGTTGTAGGCAGTAAATGCTAAAAATATTCATCAAAGGATAATCTGTATCAAAACTGTCAAAGGCATATCAAGTGTAAAGGTATATTAAACTCAGTCAAACTCATTTGCTAACTGCTGTATTGACTTTGAAAGCAGCACAAAAATTCAAAGAAAAATGTAAAATATATAGAAGGTAATGAAAAAAGTGTTCAGATTGCCTACAGTTCCTTGACATGTCACTGAAACTGTAATACATCCAGCACAGGGCTCAGTCTTGCTGGAGCATGGACAGGAAGTGGCAGGGACTGAACAGGAATCTATGGTCAAAACCCTGCTTCTCATATGCTAAGTGTCCATGACACTGGGGATCATACAAAACTTTTATACATCAAATAGAATATATTTTCTTTCCTGTCAAGTAATTTCTGTTAACTTCTTAACAAAAAGCAGGATTAAAAAAGTGAGGCAAGAAACATTCAGCACCAAAATTTTTGAGATTCAAAATTGTGATTAAGAAGTGATTTAGAGCTCCCAGGAAAATCAAACTGCAGCAAATATGCTTCCTTGACTGGAAAATGGAAGAAATTAAGATGTGATTAAACATGATTTTTGTGCCTCTTCTATCTTGGTCTATCAGCTTCGCTTCTCTCTAATGTAAGTCCTGGGTTGTGCAGTATCATCTTTCAGTTATTTTAATGTCTCTCCAGATTGAAACAATATATGTTTACATTTACTGGAACAAACCCTTCTGGAAAGATGGCTCAAATTATGTCAACAAGTGTGACCGAGTCAAAAAATCATTTATGAGGCCAATATTCTCAGGTTCGTGGCTGACAGATCCAATACCCAGATGTGGGAGTGACAGACCATGCAACATTCAACTAGGAACTGATTGGTCTGCAAGCAATCCTACATTTTTTCAGGTGCTCAGAACACTGCCTTGTCTTCTGGAAAGGCTAAAGCAATACCGCTTCATGAATATTTTGCTTTTAATGGCTCACTGAAGAGGGTCTCAAAGGTGGACTGTCATTTCTCTCTTCTCTGCCCAAGCTTGATGGAAAAATCAGAATGGGGGAGGAGCATCAGTCTTTCTAGCTTCTTCTCGCTTAACTCACAATGAAAGAAACACTGTTCTGGGATAACCGACGAACCATGCTGGCTGTTTTGCTTGTTCTTTTTTTACCTGGTGAGAAACAACAGATCCATCCGCAGCATGGCTCTCATCCAGGCCCTTTTTGGCCATCATCTATACTTCTTCTCCTCCCTTTCTCTTTTTCTCTCTCACTCATGCAGGTCATGTGGTCGGAAAACTCATCACACAGTGGCCAGGAGAAACCATTAAGAGAGTTGGAGAGAGTGTGGACATCTTCTGCTACCAGAATTATACCACACTTGCCTATATGTTCTGGTACCAACAGCCTCCAGGAAATGGTCTGAAGTTAGTAGCCAGTAGTTCTACATGGATGCAGAAGTCTTATGAGGAAGGTTACAGTGAAGCCAAGTTTGAGATAAGCAGAGACAATGATTACTCTGGGATGATGATCAAGAACGTGACATCCAAGGATGCAGCCATGTATTTCTGCGCTGTGAGTGATCACACCGTACAGCGACAGGGCTGAGCACTAAGACAAAATCCCCACCTTGCCTGAGTGAGAGATGGAGTCTGAAAAATGTGAGTGAGACAGATTGGAGACGGGCAAAGGAAGAGCAGAAGAAAGACAAGGAAGAAGTGGGCTATAGAGCCAGGACTTTTTGGAGGGAAGAGAGACATACAAAGAAGTGCAGCAGCATCTAGCTTCAAACACAAAACGCATTCAGAAATACAAATCCAATAAGAATTGAGGCAGTGCTGATGTCATTAGTGAAAGGCAGGAGATACTTCTTAGGACTGGTACTACAGAAGCACAGCTATGTTCTGGGGCCACTAGTTCCCTATACGGTCCCCAACATAGCACCAAGAAAAGACTAAAAAGCAGAAGAATTCAAGGTTCTTCCACGTACTGATAACCACCCAAAGACAGGGGTCCCCAATGAGAAGCTGATTGTTGTGGCAAGAGAGTGCAGCCGCTCATTATGGACACAAGAGGATGGCACCAGAGATGGGAGAAAACATACCCAGGGAAACAGGCATACATTCCATTGTGGAAGGGACAGCCCTGTGGCAGTTTTACAAGCAACAGTGTGCCCTGCAGCACTTTACCTGCTCCACACACCACTTAATTGCAGGATCTCTCTCTTCCTCACCACAGTAATGCATACAGTTCTGAGCTGTACAAAAACATTTCTTCATGGCAAACCCTCACGTGCAGAGAAAGGAAACCACAAAAAGCTGCCGTTACCAAGTGCTCCCCTTGTGAGGGACAACTGAAGGCAGAAATTGCCTCATATCTGTCTTTGTTGCTTGCAGAGATGAGCTTTTGATTAATTAATTGCTTTTCCATGGTGAACCTGTGAAAAGTGAGGGCAGGTATTATTTGGGTTCCCCCACCTGCGATTGCCTGTCTGTGCTTCTGTTTTTATCGCATAACCTAGGACATACTTTTTCTTCTAAGAAAGGGAAACAGCACATATAAGAGCAAAAGGTATCTTTAACAAAGTATGACTATACACCTGTATATTTTGGGTTTCTGTTTTTAGGTCATGTCTTTGACACTCTGCATATCATTAAGCACAGCTCAACTGTTTGGCTCATATGCTCATATGGAAGATATAGCATATGTAGCACATAACTATCACAAGAAGCAAACATATTACGCTGGTCACTGATCAGTGGCAAAACTGGATATGCTGAAGTGAAATGTACTATTTGATTTCAGAAAAAAAAAAGGAGCGGAGGACATGAGAATAGCTGGTGAGAGCAAGGAGCAGCAATCATCTGGTAGCATGACGTGTAAAAGATGTTCACACTCCATTTCACCAAAATTGCTAGTAGACGTTTACTCCCAGGATGGATCACTCAATTTCAATGCCAGGGTCCTAGTCTCCTGACTGACCATGCTACAGAAATATTCCTTTGATTCCAGGCTCTGGTCTAAAAGAAGCTAAATTGTTCTTGGCTAGGGAAATCAGACACAAGACAGAAACTCATGTTCATTGTAGTCTCACTGTGGACACAGTGGAGGCTCTGAAGAGGCTAAATCTAGTTGCATCCCAGATTCACTCCAGTCCTCCAAAGAAATTTCTGAAAGACTCAGCTTCACACCCCACCCCATGCACACCCTGGTAGCCCATATTCTTCTGACTCCAGGAGCTGCTCAGCAACAAGTCTAACACACCTTCCCTTGCCCTCAGGGAACACTCATCTGCTCATCAGAACACTCTCAGGCCCATGATTTTACTCACTGTTCATATCAGGCTATAGCCATAGAATAGGGAAGCACTGGGAAAGCATTGTCTCACCTAGCAGAGACACACTGAGTTTCTTATTCTATTCAGCCTCTGAGCTTCTTTATATAGAGATATCTTTACACGGGTACCAAACATACTCACTCTGATGTTGTCTGGAGTTATTATTGGTGATCAGAATGCCCTGTGAAAGCTTTAAGAAAAGTAGTTTATGCTGAAATTATTAAGGAATATAAACACCATGGTTGTAACTTTGGGAGTGAATTTTGGGTGATTTTTTAAAAATTAATCTTTTAATAAATTAGCAGTTCCTGAAAAACATGATATACAGTCCTAGATCAGACCTCTTGCGTAAACACTGAAAACCAGATTTATCAAGACCCGGGAACCTAACAGAAGAAGGATCCCTTTCTATTTCTCAAGTCTGGAGCATTTTTAGTTTAGAGTGACAGGTCCAATTTTAGGGCACTGTGAAACTTTATCAGTAGCCTTCCAGATTCAGTACATTAGTGAGCTGGCTATTGATTGGTCACAGCTGTGTAATTTTCAGGTGATAGTAGAAAACCCACAGAGATCTCTAGTGGTCATTGCCACAGTTCCGCAGTCACAGTTCCCTATTCCAGCTCTGAGGTACAATTTTCTCCTGTGTAGTACTTATTTTGCTAGCTTGAAGTGGTACTGCACAAAAAGTAGTTATTCTAAGGAATAGCTTATGAAACAGCTACTCTCCTTTTCACAGTCTCTGTCCTCATATTTATTCCCCTTTGTCTCCTGCTGTAGAAGGTTGCAGGGGAGCTGTACCTACGGAAACCATAGTCAAAGGTACTTGTTTTAGATGCTCAGCAGCAACATCTCAGGCATCTCTGTGTATACTGTTGTATATTAGTAATGAATTGCTCAATATTGACAATATATGTCAGTAATAGCCTACCTGCAGTCTAGAGGTTATACTGGCTACTCAAAAGATAAGATGATGGAAGGAGAGGATCTGTAAAGTCGTACCTCTGTGCAGATAATGATGTTACACCATGTGATGCAACTGTGTAATGATGCTATCCCATGTGACCATCCTGCAACTACTGGTAGGGTTTCGCAGAATCATAGAATGACAGAATCACAGAATGATTGACATTGGAAGAAGCCTGTCATGGTCATCTTGTCCAAATCCCCTGCTCAAGCAGGCCACCTAGAGCCAGTGGCTGTGTCTAGCTAAGCATGGAGACTCCACAACCTCCCTAGAAAACCTATTCCGGTGCTTAGCCACCCCCACAGTGAAAAAGTGTTTCCTTTTTCAGAAGAAACCTCCTGCATTTCAGTTTGTGCCCATTGCCTCTGGGCCTGTCACTGGGCACCACAGAAAAGAGCCTGCCTCCATTTTCTTTGCATCCTCCCTTCAGGTACTTATGTACATTAATCAAATCCCTTCTGAGCCTTCTGTCTCTAGGATAAACATTTCCAGCTTTCTCAGTCTCTCCTCCTATGTCAGGTGCTGCAGTCCCCTAATCATCTTTGTGGCTATTATTTGCTGGACTCCCTCCAGTATATCCATGTTTCTCTTGTACTGAGGATCCCAGAATTGGACCAGGGTACTCCAGGTGTGGCCACACCAGTGCTGAATAAAGGGGAAGGATCACCTCCCTCGACCTCGTGGCAATACTTTGTCTAATGCAGCCCAGGATACCATTAGCCTTCTTTGCAGCAAGGGCACACTGCTCATTCATGTTCAGCGTCCTCTTTACCAGGAGCCCCATGTCCTTTTATGTTAAGCTGCTTTCCAGCTGGGTCACCCCCAGCATATATTGCTTCATGGGATTATTCCTTCCCAGGTGTGGGACTTTCCCCTGCTGAATCTTGTTGAACGAAGGTACTCCATCCTCGGTGCAGGACTTTGCATTTGCTTTTGATGAAGTTTATGAGGTTTCTGTCAGCCCATTTCTTCAGCCTGTCAAAGTCCCTCTAGATAGCAGCATAACCCTGTGGTGTACCAGCCACTCCTTGTAGTTTGGTGTTGTCTGCAAAGTTGCTGAGGGTATGCTCTGCCCCATGATCCAGCTTATTAATGAAGACAGAGAAGACGTTTCCTACCACAGTTGCTGTTTCTCAGCCTTCTTGAGAGACAAAAACTGACTCAAAACAGAAATAACAGAAATTATAACCTTATGTTAATTACCAAATACAGGTATTGGGTTGGAAGCAGAAGATGAACATTCAGGAAAAAATATTCACAGAAATCACAGAAATCACAGAAACACTAGGTTGGAAAGGACCTTCAAGATCATCAAGTCCAACCATTAATCCAGCACCACCATGTCCCCTAGACCATGTCCTGAAGCGCCACTTTTGTACACTATTGTACTTTAGCGGAACAGCTTAGGTCCAAATCAATGGCCTCTAAAAAAGAAGCTTGGATAGACACAGGCTGGAAGAGAAAGGAAGAAGAAATATGCATACATAGGATGGTATAGCATCACTATCTGCATAGAGATGTGTATTGGGTGTGGCTGGGATGGAGTTAACTTTCCCATAGCATCCGTCATAGCACTGTGATTTTTATTTGTATCTAGAAAGGTGTTAATAACACATTAGTGTTCTGGCTGCTGCTGAGAAGTGCTTGCACATCATCAAGGCTGTCTCTCCAAAGTGGCCCCCGCTCCAAAGGCCAGTAGGCTGAGCATGGGCAAGAGATTGAGAGGGGACAAGAACAGCTGACCCAATCTGACCAAATGGATATTCCATACCATATGATGTCGTGGTGAGCAATAAAAAGCTGAGAGAAAGAAGGGGGAGAGGAGCCATTCATTTTTAAGACGTTTGTCTTCCAGAGCAGCTGCTACATATACTTTGGTCCTACTTCCCAGGATGTGGCTGAACATTGCCTGCTGATGGAAAGTAGAGAATAAATCTTTTTGTTTTGCTTTGTTTCTGCATGTGTCCTTTGCTTTTTCTTTATTAAACTACCTTTATCTTGACCCACAAGTTCTTTTTCATCTTATTTTCACCGCCGCCTCATCCTGCGGAGGAGGGGGAGTGACAGATGAGCTTCATGGGCACGACAGCCAGCCAAGGTCAACCCACCAATGGATGTGATTTTACCCATCCTCTCTTTCCATCATATTATCTTTTCAGTACACAGCTATGCAAAACTACTGTATGTTTATGAAAAGAACTTTCTAGTGTCTCTAAAACAAATCTATAATGTTCAGCTACTCCTGCATTTCTGCCTGCTACTTTGTAGCTGTTTCTTCTGTAAACTCTAAAGAAAAATCCAGGACTGACGTAAGTCAGCCTAGATCATTACTTTCATGAGCAATTTCCCCACTAAAATTATACCATTGTTAGAAAATATGGTCCTAAATGTCTCAGTTGCATATTCTCACCTTTCCTTGCTGTCTGAAGTTTTACACAGCTTGGCCCACGAAGCCTCCTGTGAGAGACATAGAAATAAAAAAATTAAGGAACTGTTTGTCTTCTCTCCCTCTCACTCATTTGAATTAATGGCCTACAAAGTCTTTCCTTTTGACAGGTTATAGATGAACATGAAAGTGGGACAAGACTGGTCTCTGCTGGCCTGTCTTGGAAATTGCCTTATGAACATGGAGAAGGAGACACAATAATCTTAAATGAGGTTTAGTAGAATGGTTTTAGACCCTGAATAAACAGTGCTGATATCAGAGGCAGACTAAGATCAAGGCAGGCAAACAATATCCCACAATTAGTGTTCTTATTTAGGCAGAGCCAGACAAATAAAATCCTAAATGTATTTTTAAAAGAATTCAATATAAAAAAAGACAAATGTCTGCAGTCGTTCCCATAGTTAGTGACTTAAGCACACAGTTTTGCTATTGTAGAAGAGAGGATAATGTAGGGGCACCCGAGATCACCTGCCCAATATCTTGCCTGCTATAGTCCTATGTCTTGGGCCTAAATGTTTCGGCTTAGTCTATGTTTCTCATTCCCAGCTGAACAGGCTGCATTATAAATTATGGGTTCTTCTGTGATATCTGAAAACAAGAGAAAATAGTTTATTTTCTAGTAGAATTATCTTGTTTCAAAGGATTGTGTACTTTTTATATCAAGACATACTGAAGTGAAACCATTAAAGAGCAATATCAACAACATGCTTACTGCAGATACTTGGTCATATTGCTGACTGTGTGTTGACCTTTTACGTGAGAAGACTAGGCCATGATGGGCTGCGTATGCCCCAAACCTAAACTGGTTTGTTCATGTGCCTATCTTTCCCTCTGTTGCTTCAATTTGTGCTGGTACACTTAGTCTCACAGGCACAGATGTTCCCTTCTTGGGAGTTACATCATACCTGTACAAACCTATGGGAGGAAAAAATATAGTTGGTATCTCCACTTCATTATGTGTAAGGAAGTGAGATAAAAGAATCCTGTTACCTGTCACTGCTAGTCCCCACCACCTTCACACGGTCTCCAAAATTAAGGCACACTCTTAGTCCTAGATGAAGCTTTTTCATAGTCAGGGTCAAAGGCACCTGGGATATGTTTGTACTTCTGCTACTTGTAGTCAGAGGGCAGTCAGAGAAATACAAACTTAAGATCTCAGCATCCTACTTCCCTCCCTTTCAGAGCAATGGGGACAAATGCAACACAGATCAAAGAGGATATTCACAATGCAAATTGCTCTCAATGCAAACCAGTTACTGTGGGCTTGAGGTCTGTTTATCATCCTGAGGCAGAAGAAGAGTGGCAAGGAAAGCAGCATGAACACTGTAATGAAATCAGCAAGTCAAAAATAACTGCATTTAAAAGCAGCTAAAAAAGAAAAAAAATATTTTTTTTTGTCTTTAGGAAAAAAATTTCAGGGGTATAAATTCATGGATAATGGATACACTAAGAGGTAATCAGACTATCACACAGAAACAGCAATAACAGAGGAAGGATGTGGTCTGTGGTTCCCATGGCAATCTTTCATGGTGATTGGGTGACTAAAGAGGGAGGGTGGAGCCATGGGTGGGATTGTTTTTGTACGATGTTGTGTCATTGTGGGAACAGGGGATCCACAATGATACATTCCCCATGAGGCCTTTACAAAAACCCATATGTGCATAAGCTTTATGGGGGAGTGTGTTAAGACAGCTACAGAGAATTCTGCAGAACAGCGGGCATGTTCTATCTTTGTTTTTCTTGACAGACCTAGTATGCTAGGACTTATTTTCATCGTCTGAGAACCAAGCCTGCCCTCTCTGGAAAATGAGCCAGGAGACTTTGAGACATTGAAATAGTTTTCAGCAAACCCGACTGACTTGCAGTTACATCTAAAAACTCAGATAGGTGAAGTATGTGAAACAGAGAACTAGTATTATTTTCTGATCCAATGGTGTTCGCAATAGACCACAAAATGGTTCTTTATTAATATGATAAAAGTGTTAGAAAGAGCAGTTATCTCTCAGAGTGGGGGGGGGGGGTCTCTCTTAAATAAGCCTCCAGTGTCCACTGACTGATTCATGCCTGTGAGCAAAAAAGTTTTTCTCTAATCCTTCACACTGTTTCACTGCAGTTCTTTCCAATGGATACCATGGGTTTGCCTGAGGCCAGCCAACTGATTCTTCTGGATTCTCCTTGTGTGGATTACTTTTAACCTGTTAGAAAATTCAATGGGATCGACTACTCAAGATGGCAGGCCTGCCATTGAAGGGAAAATAAATGGATTTGTTCAGTGCCACAAAGGCAAACCACCTATTTGAAGAGGCATGTGACTATGACAATCACAAAGCAACTATTATTTGATTATATCTCCACAAGTTACAGAAAGGAAGGCCTCACAATGCTTAGAGTACAAGACTGACAGTAAGGAAGCTCTAGTTGTAAAGGAATTCTCTTTCTAGGCAATTACAGCCTCTACTACTTTGACTACGCCTGTATGCTTTCTACCTCTGCAAAAGGAGAATAGCAGGTAATATTGATGAGATAATGGAGATTAGAGAAAGGTTGTAAAACAACTTGGGGTGTAATGTAGAAAACAAAAATAAGTATCAAAAGCTTTTATAAATGCTACAGATTACACAATGGGATTTCAAGCTGTTTTTCTGCCAAACCCTTCAGACAGAGATTGAGGGATTTACGGGATTCCAGATACAGTAGACATTGCTTAAGCTTTTGCTTACTTAAGTCAACTGCAGTGCATCCCTTTTGTTACTTTATGATACAACATTTTGTCACTGTGACCACTAATAACCTGATTTTTGGCACTGGCACAAAACTTACAGTTATCGGTAAGAAATTTTTGTTTTCTCTTTTAAATCGCTTCATATCCCAGATCTTCTCTTTACATAACTTCACTTCAACCTTAATCTCACTTACGTTGTTAAACTGGTGTTTTTGTGATGTTCTAGTAACCCAGTCTACTTTGGAGAATAGACTAAGTTTAGTAACCTAGGTAGGGACACACATTTCACTTTGGAGAACTGAATGAATGCATTTTCAGTGAATAAAAATCTGTCGATAGGAAGAACTAGGATGAGGAATGGGTTAAAAAATATGTGCATATCATACTTATATTGTCTTAATAAATAGCAAAATATCATAGCAAAAATCACTATTCCCCATAAGTATAACTATTCTTTATAATGTTCTTCCTGTGGCTACAGGTAATTAAGGACAAGTCAATGAAAGGCTATCTGTCTGGAAAGATCTGAGTTACAGTTACAATTTGGACAGGTCTATAAAACAAAATCAAGACTCTACAAACTTAAATTACGTTGGATCTTTTCAGGGTAAACTAAAGCATGTGTTATCTCAGATAACTGGGAAAGACAAACAAGTGTATTAGCATTTTTAATTAACAAAACTCTGTTTTGTTACTTGTTACTTTTGTTACTTGTTTTAGCCACAAACACACACTCAACTTTATCAACTGACTCTCTGCAGCTATTTAATTCCTTGTTGTTACAGAAAACTACTCTCCACAGCACAGCAAGTTTCTTTCCTCAAAACAGGCTCGTCAGGATGGTGATAAAAAAATAATTTACTACAACACACTTACTATTTCAGAATAGATGGTAAAAGGCTACTGAAAACTACAGAAACAGAATATTTGGTTCATTTCAAATAAAAGTAACTCTCAGGGAATTTTTCTTCCTGGGCCACAGCAGAAAACAAGGCTGCTTCTAATAGTCTAAGTGGTGATTGATCTCTTCTCATTGTATTGTTCCTGGAGTCAGAAGCGATGCCTCGGGGTTTTATACCACACTGTTCTACTGCAGAGTAAAATGATTACAAGTGACAAAATTCAATCTTCACAAGAAAAATTCAGTGATCATCAGTTTTTTGAAATCCAGTGTGAATCTGAGGTGCCTGAGGTGATGAAAATCAATACACTGATGCCTCATTGACCATAGTCAATTATGCAGCTAACTTTAATAATCATAGCTAAGAGAACTGAGAGAATAGAAGCAGAGACTTCCTTCCAGGGAAGGAGA
Source organism: Phaethon lepturus (assembly GCF_000687285.1). NCBI lineage: Eukaryota > Metazoa > Chordata > Aves > Phaethontiformes > Phaethontidae > Phaethon > Phaethon lepturus. Next base: position 15,783 of record NW_010564300.1, on the reverse strand, counting down.
AATGAAGGGCATAGTGGACTAGGGTCCTCTGTTATGTATTACAAGTTATTTTGTAAGTCAAAAATTACTTTTATTTTACAAGAGAAGAATATTGATGATATTGAAAGGAAATGAGGAAATTAAGGAAATGAGGCTGTTTAGTTGAAAATAAGCAAAGAAAATTACTCTGTCTGCATAAGGGAAATATTTTCAAATAGTACTCCTAGGTAAATAGATGAATATCCTTTAAAGACATGGGTGAAAGTTGCAGCAACTGATTCATCCAAGCCTGAGGCAAAAGGCTCTGGACAAGGTATTTCTGAGATTTATCTCACCTGCTTAGACACACAGGTGTTTGTGGTGTTCCATTACAGCCCTTTCTTTTTTTTAGGGGACTGTAAATTAATGTGCTTTATGTTTCTTCTTTTGCTGGAACTGCATGAAGGGAGGGTTAGTCCACAGATTTGGCTTAGAGGACTGAGAGTACAGGAGAGGTTTTCCTGCAGCTGTAAAAGAGTGTGAATAATGAAAGACTGTACTTTGGCAGTGGGACAAAACTCACAGTCCTAGGTAAGAGAAGTCAGATGTCTGTGATATATGGGATACTGGTTTAGAGGATAAGAACAGTATTAATTAACAGCTGAATAACAATAATTTTTCACACAGCCATGAGGACAAGATTAATGCTTTATTGGTTGCTTATTAAAGTGAGATGTGCTAATATTGAAGTGTATGATTTACAAGCACAGATTTTGATAGCCTTTTGTCCGTTGTCTTCCCTTACTGGGAAATTCATGAAGAGAGAAAGAAGGAAAGCATTATGTTTTGTTCCATTCTCCAAGAAAATATTAAAGTGGTTGGGAATGAACTATCCTTCTGTCTGCAAATTTTTGCAGTTCATCTATGCAACAATCAAAAACAACATTTCAGAGGTAGAGTCTGGTTTCTTGTGTCTGCTGA
>NW_010564300.1:0-14813 GCF_000687285.1 Phaethon lepturus | reverse complement strand
AAGAGTAGTCTTGCTAGTATTTTGCTCCCCTCTCCATAGGTGGTGGGCAGGCTGCCTAAAGTTGCTTTGGGATACTGGCTTCCTCTAACAGTCCTTTTCATGATTTTTAATTCTCAAAAAGGTCTATATTTTTCTCTCAGTGTGCTTTTCTCCTGTCCTCTGTCTTTTTTTTCCCCATTTGCTTTCCCTGCCTAATCCCCTCCCAGGAATGGATTCAACATGATCTAATAAACTCTTCCACCTGCTACTGCCACATCTGATAGCAAACTGTAGAAATACTGGTGCCTGCTCCTTTAAACAGTACTATTTTAAGGAACTGGCTGGCTGGCAAGAAAAGCATAATGACACTGTGGATTATGGTTTGATTGTGTACAGCTGTGCTTTTTAACTGTGCAACTTATCTTTGGAGTTGGCACTGTGCTCAGAGTTATAGGTAAGTATCTGTGATTAACCCAAGTAGTCAATGCAGTTGAAAATTTCCCTTGCATTAATGATATGTAGCATATACACAGATGATTTTAAAATGAGAGTAGGAGTGAAAGAAAACATGAAATCATGAAACTGACCTTGTCATGATGGGAATGGAAGAACTGTGTTACTTCAGTTGGGTGAAGAATGTGTGACAGAATGCATATGTTTATGCATGGAAGTGATTAAGCATTGTGCCAGTGTCTGCCATGAACACTGTGGAAGAGCTGAACAGAATGGGCTGTTGATAACACTTTTTACTGTTTGTCTCTGCTCTTGCTTGTACCAATCTCAATCCATTTCAAGCATGCTTATTCTCTGTCTTTCTTTGTCTTTCCAGTAGTTTTATCATTTTTCTGCCTACATTTTTCACCTGCCTTCCTCTCTGTCTTTTTTTTTTGTTTTAGTCTGTTAAATGTCTCTCACTTTTCTTTTGTGTTCTCCCTATCTGTTTCCGTGTCTTCACTCATTAGCCATTTAGGGTACGAACCAATGAACTTACATCAGAGTTACTTTTAGGTTAGGAAAAAAAATTCATAAAGCCAAGTACTAGAAGGGAGCAGTAAAAGTGATCAACCTCTCCTCATGTCCACTGGAAGGAAAGCAGGGCAGTGCCAAATCTTCTAGGGAGTTATTGCCATTACTACCTAGTTACCTCTTCTGAAGCCTCTACAACCTCATAAGTTTTCACAGAAACACCCAGAGATCTTTGTAGAGTAAACACTGACAACGGTGACTGAGGCTAACTGTTGAAAGCAAACAATAGGGCTTAGTGGTCAAGATCGATGCAAGACAACTTTCTGTGAATTCTGCTAATTCTTTCCACTCTAGAAAGGAGGGGAGTGATCAGGAAAAACATCTGTAATTTATAGTGGCTTCACACCAAAAAAAAGTAAAACTTTTCTCTTTGGCTCTGTGTGCACTGTGCAGACCTGGTGGGTTTATCATACTAGATGAGAAAAAAGGTACCCTAATAAAGTATATAGGGGAAAAAAGAAAGGTGGCTCTTAGCATTATGGCCTAGCTTCTGAGTAACATGTCATTGTTGCCTTGTACGTACGTTTGACCATAAAAGTCTGTTGTCTTTAGTCTTATATGTAGATATTAAACACTTTAGGACAGGGGACGTCTTTTGGTTTGTGAGTGTACAGAATGTTGCATCATTTTGGGAAGACGTGTAGTCTAAGATGAAGAATTCTCATATGTAGAATAACTGAAATAATAACATAAAGAGATATTTCATAGTCTTAAAAAAGTATGGCAAGTTAACACTGTAAGCAAAACTTGTCCCAGGCAGATTCAGGTTACCTACCTAACATGTTCTTCACTTCAATGAGAAAGATTAGCTCTTTCTTTTCAAGTCACCGCTTAGAATGGGGGGTTAGAGTCCAAGTAGGGTGTCACATGGCAGTATAATTCTGAACACTACAATAACCAACATGTCTTAGGACATGTCCAGGAATGTAAATGCAGTCAGCTGAAGATGCTTGTGCCTTATAACACAGCCTCTTATGTGTTATGTGAGTGTTATATATATGTGTTATATTATGTGTTAATACAATATTACGAATACCAGCCCTATAGCACTACTGGGTATTTTTCTGCCTATCTGTTTGCTCAGCTTCTTTTCAGCTTTCCTGTTCTTCTGACAGAGACAGTACTAGAAATTCAAACACTCATGCATTTCTATAGCCACATCTTTTAGGTTCCTGTGTAACGAGTGAAGACAAATGCTTTCAGTTTTCTGGTGTCTACCTATCCAATAGATATTGTCTAATAGACAGTTGTTAAAAGGCCAGATATACTAGGAGTCACAGAGCACAAATACAGTACAATTGTAAGAGGTTTCTGATTGAAGACAGTAATGGAGGCTCTGGGCCGCATTGCTATCTGTTTCAGGGAAGAATGATGAAATCATACCACCAGCTGTGGCCATCTTTTCCCCATCAAAGCAAGAGATCCAACAGAAGAGCAAGGCCACGCTGGTATGCCTGGCCTCCGGTTTCTACCCCGACCACTTGAATCTGGTCTGGAAGGTGAACGGTGCTAAGAGGACCCAAGGGGTGGGGACAGATGAGTTTTCCATGTGGAACGGGAGTACCTACTCATTGACCAGCCGACTAAGGATCTCAGCCCAGGAATGGTTCAACCCTTTGAGTCGTTTTGAGTGTGTTGCCAATTTTTTTAAGAATGAAACAGTGGAATCAATACACAAATTCATCTATGGTGATGCTGGTGAGTAAAAATTGTGCATCACCATGCTGTACAATCTGGAAATCACAAGCTAAATGGGTGGCGGTTATGATGTGAAACACCTCTATATAAAGCTTCTATACAGGATGTTGTTGTGGCACATATATATATAACATAAAATATGTAGGTATTTGGATTTGTCTTTTCATATTCCTGGGCCTCTGTTTCTGAATTATCTTTATAAGTCTATAGTTTTTTCAAAGGTTTCTTCAGATTTTCACTGAGAAATCTCTGTGTTATATTAAAATATATAGTATAGTAAAATGAATCAGGCAGCATATTGTATACTGAAACTTTAAAATTTGTATTCTGTTTGTATTGAAGATAAACGTGACTTTCAGTTCATTTTTGTCTTTTAGGTTGTGTACTCACAGAAGGTACGTGTGTCTTCTCACAAACAAATATCTGTATGTACTTTAATTCCAGTTTACTGATATTAAGTAGAAGGTGTGTGAGTTTTCTACTACAAGAATAATGTGTACCTCCTCATCTAAGTATTTTTTAGGTTAGATTTAAAAAGAAAAAATACTTTGGGAGGGTTGTATGTGCATGCTGTATGTATCTGTGTTTTGTGTTTTTTAGCTCTTCTTTACGGTTCCCTTTCAAAATAACAAAAGAAATTGTGGAACCTTCCTATAGAGTGTAACTTGTTCTTTTTGTCATCTCCTCCATTCCTTAACACTGTCTTCGGTTCAGAAGCTGCTTGCTCAGCCATGAAAGAAAAAATTCATACTTGGCTAAGTGATTATGACATTAAGTTTCAGAATCTGGAATTCTGAATATTTCTTAGTATCAAATTCAGAATACTTCTCGTTACAAGTCACATTCCCCTCCAGACTCTGATGATACCCCTATTAACACTTGTGTTTCTTTTCTTTATGTATACATAATTACACACTTGTTTTTCACCAATTTCTTTAATGTTTCAGGAATCTTAAAGCTGAACCAAGGTCAGGGTGGTGTCTCAATACTACTGCTATTCCTTAAAAGTGAAAAATCTCTAAGATTAAAAGTTCTAGATACCATGTTATTCTGGGCTATGTAAAACTTCACTGATGTATAAGCAGCATTCATAAGGCCACTGATAATAACAAGTGAAAAAAACCGTGTATCTTGTGATTCAGATTAATTTGAGTTCCTTAGAGGGGATGCACATGAACAGCCTAGCTTTTCAGTAGGTTTGGCACACAATGGTTAAACATTGCCAATCGGGATATACTTTCTTAGTATAAAGCCAATCTCTCTCTTTCCTAGACTCACTTTATCTTTTAGTTCTTTGAATCCCAGGGTTCTTTCCCATCCCCTGTTATCTTGTGTCAACAGAACCATTCATTTAGTTGTTCCTTTGTATCACTTAGGTAAAGATTTCGAGAGTTCTTATTTGATTAAAACTATATTAGATCTAGTATCTCGTGATGATGATAATTCAATGCACAAATTATGTTTGATTTGCAGAGTCCTACTTGCGATATGGAAATTCGCTGAAGCTCACTTACCTCATTCTCTGTGGCAAAGCCTTGCTCTATGCAGCTTTGGTGACAAGTCTGTTGTGGACAGCCAAGGTAGGTTACTGTGCCTCTTGAAGACTGAACTTACTCACTAGTACAAGGATCAATAGATACAGACTAAACCTCCTCTTAACTGTGGAGTAGTTTTCCATGAGCTCTGCCAGGCTTTATGCAGGCTACGTTGAAAAATCGGAAGTGATGAGTTTTCTGTAATTGTTTTTCCAGAACTCAAATAAAATCAAGGCTACCTAGCAGAGAAATCCCTTCCCAAAATAGTCTTTAAACACATGGAAAAAGATGAGAAGTACAGACAACTTCTCCAGAAAATAAGGGGAAATATCAGATAGATCATACTTTTCTGTAAGCATCGGAAAGTGAAATGCCTGCAGTCAAAGTAATAAGCAGGAGTTTTGAGGAGATATGTGGGTAAATCTGAACAAAGTTTTACAAGGAACAAAGAGATAAATCTGAACAAATGGGATAAGTTTAACTACCAGGAGATACTTTTTATCAGTAAGTTTCTCATATAGCTGAAAGATATTCCCAGTGATAGTGGGAATTTCATTTAAAAGCATTCCTGATTTTACATGGGTGATGTATTTGAAAACTGACCTGACAGAGTTGAGGGCAAGTATGAACACAAACTCAGTTATGTTTTTCTGTCCTTTCGAAAGGGTACTAGAGGGAGTAGGTTTGTACTATACTGGATCACAATCATAGAATCACAGAATGGTTTAGGTTGAAAGGGACCTATAAAGATCATATGGTCAAACACCCCTGCCATGAGCAGGAAGATCTTTCATTAAGTCAGGTTGCTCAAAGCCTCATCCAACCTGGTCTTGAATGTTTCAAGGGATGGGGCATCTACAAATTCTCTGGGCAACCTGCTCCAGTGTCTCACCACCCTCATTGTGAAAAATTTCATCCTTATATCTAGTCTAAACCTACCCTCTTTTAGTTTAAAACCATTGCCCCTTGTCCTGCCACAACAGGCCATGGTAAAAAACCCTCTTATAAAAAACGTCTTTCTTATAAGCCCCTTTGTATATTGAAAAGCTGCAAGAAGTTCTCCCCAGAGCCTTCCCTTCTCCATGCTGAACAACCCCACCTTTCTCAGCCTGTCCTCTTACGAGAGGTGTTCCATCTTTTTGATCATTTTTGTGGTCCTCCTCTGGACATGCTCCAACAGGTCCATGTCCCTCTGGTACTGGGAACTCCAGAGCTGGTCATGGTACTCGAGGTGGGGTTTTACCAGAGTGGAGTAGAGGGGCAGAATCACCTCCCTCGACCTGCTGGCCACACTGCTTTTGATGCAGCCAAGGATACGGTTGGCCACCTGGGCTGCAAGTGCACATGCTCATCTGACATTCAATTTTTCATCCACCAGTACTTCCAAGTCCTTCTCAGCAGGGATGCTCTCAATCCATTCATCCCCCAATCCTGGTGATTGCCCCAGCCCATGTGCAGGCCCTTGCACTTGGCCTTGTTGAACTTTTTGATGGGCCCATTCACATGGTCCCATTCCTCAAGTTTGTCCAGGTCCCTCTGGATGGCCTATCAACTGGATGGCATGGTCCCTCAGCCAAGTGTCATCTGCAAACTTGATGAGGGTGCATTCAATCCCATTACCAATGATACATGGATGAAGGTATTGGTCCCAGTACAGACCCTTGAGGGACACCACTTGTTATTGGTTTCCACTTGGACATTGAGCTGTTGACTGTAACTCGTTGGGCACAGTCATCCAACCAGTTCCTTACCCATGTAACAGTCCATCCATTAAATGTCCTCTCCAATTTAGTGACAAAAATGTTGTGGGGAACCATACCAAAACCCTTACAAAAGTCCAGATAGATGGCTTCCATAGCTCTTCCCTTGTCCACTGATGCAGTCACTCCATCATCTAACACACAAAGTTGTGTGTGAAGATATTAGTTCAGTATGTAAGTAATTTCTACAGGTTAAGACACCTCCTTGGTACAAAAAGGGGAGAAAGCATGGAGATAAGACATGACCATTTTTGTTAATACTCTCAGGAGACATAACAGTTGGGACACTGTTAAATATGGTCTATTATTTTTTAGTTTATTGTATTGTTTCCTTTTGCTTAATTTTTTTATTTGTTTATTTTGTTTTCAATAGGCTGGTGGCAAGTTGTGTAGAGAGTAAATGAAGAGTCCTCTTCATCAGATCAGCAGAAACACAGCAAATTATACTTGTTACTTTCCGTAAAAAAGTATCTATGCTTCTGCCTAAGAACTTCTGAATATTATTTCTTGGTGGTTCTTTGTCCCCCTCCTGTTTTTTCCACTTTGTTGTAATCACTGCTGGGCTTTCCCTGTATTTCAATATCATATTGTATCTTATCACATTATATCATATCCAATCGTATAATATAGTACAGTATAGTATAGTATCTTTATGTACTGTATCACATCTTTAAAACTAACAGCTCAGAGGCTGAGGACCCAGGTCCTTGAATTAGGAATAAAATTTTAGCTTCTTTTCCATTCAAGAAACATGAGTTGGGTTTTTTTTGGTCTTTTGTAGCAATGATATCCCACAACACAACTTTTAGTGATGTATAGTATCATAAGGAACTCATGTTAAAGAACATTGACTGACAATCCTTACAGGAATAGCTTCTCTCTTATGAGAACAGTAGAAAGCTCATGTAGTACTAAGCTGTGTACCAACAACTGGAGTGCAGTTTGCAGGCTTCAGGGGCTTGCACACTCCAGTACCAGCTACTGGGAGAGTGAGCATCCAGGGCCAGCTAGCAAGCAGTCTGCATGTCTGAGGCTAGTTTCTCGGAGATCCATAGTGTATAACTGTGGTTCCCACTGTGCGTGTGGTTGTGTGAGGCAACTGGAGGAGCGGTGAGTTCAGGGACAACTGCTGGGTAAACTGAGTATCTAAGGCCAGTTACTGGGATCGAGTATGTGTGTGTGTGTGCGCAAAAGCATGTGCAAAACAGTGCATGAGGGACTGTATCTGCAAGTGCAGGGGCTCTGTACCATGAAGTGGCATGGGGCTGCAGGCCTCAAGGGCTCATACGAACAGGTCTGTTAACGCCATCTGTGTTTCTGTCTGTATAGATTTGTGTGGCCGGCTGTGTATATACATATATTTGTATCATCTATGTATTTGTATGCTAATGAGAATGTACACTCAGTCTTGCTACTGGGTGGACCTAGGGAAAGGGAGCTGCAGCAGCGTTACCACTGTTGGTTTCAGTAATGCCAAATAAAATAGAACTGACCATTCACTTCTAGCCATCTTAAAGTACTTAGGACATCAACCAAGCCATGCCTACAGCACAGAACTTTTTAGATGGACAGTGGTACATTTTGTCAACATCAGGAAAAACAGGCTTCCTATGTTTCATCCCAACCTTGTCAATAGGTTTTGTGCCACAGCAGTTCAGAATCTATGAAAGTGGGCCCAATCTTAGACTAAATGAAGAAAGGAAAAATGGGGGTCGAATGCAGAAGGGGTGATCCTGTGGTTTTACAGTCCTAAATTTACAGGGGTCAGAGGAAAGAAAAAAGCTAGAAGTCTTTAGTCTTTGCTAGTATTGCCTGAAATGTCATGCATATTGGCAGCTGGGAAGTATGGAAGCATTTACACACCAGCACAGTTCCCCCATTTATTTATTACGAAATGTAATCCCCACTGTTGTTACAGAAAGGCCTCACTGCTGCCTTTCTCATGGCAGAAGCCAAGTATTAAGTAGGCCATGAAGACTGAGTTGCTCTTTTGCTCATAGTACAGAAGTTAAAATAAGGGTAAATGCAAATAAATGCAGTTTGGACACTTATATGGACAAAGTGTAGTTGAATGCCTCCACTGTTGAGTAATTCTGCTTTATTTCAGTCAGGAGATACTTGTTTTTACCTCCCAGACATTAGTTCATGTTATGCTCTTCCCAGCTAGATTACTCTGCTCTTGTGCTGTAAAACAACCTCCCTTGTCTTACACTGTATTTCTTGATTTTGCATCCAAGGCTTACACAAATCACTCCTGCTGCAGATCATGCTTGAAGCTCATAATGAGTCACTTCTCCAGAACGCCTGCTAAATCTTCCTGAGGGACTCCGTTCTCCCCCATCTTTGTGTAGGTTTGGCTTCTATTGCTTTCATCTGGAATGTATTCAACTGTATGAATATGTCTAGGCATTATTGATTATGTATATACTGCTGAGAAACATGACAAGAAGCAGCAAGGGCCAGTGGGGAAGGAATCAAGGGTGACCGCAGCTCAAGCAGTACATTCATGAATAAGAGCACAGTCTCACAGCATCTAAACACAGCAAGCAGAGTAGGGTGCAGGGTCTATCAACAGTCCCAGGTGAGGCAAGCAGTGAACCAGGTCCAGGATATACTTACGAAGTACAGTCAGGAATAAAATAAGACTAGACTGGACTGTAGTATAGAGATAGGACTTGCAGCAAAGAAATATTTGGTGAATATATTAGAAGTCACCTGTTGGTTAATGCATTTGTTTGTTTGAAAAGGATCTCATGATAGATTTGAGGGGAACCTGGCATATCTTTTTTTATCATCATAATCAGAAAAAAAGTATATCTTAGTGGATATTTTTACTCTATAAAATGGAGTAATTTTTTCTGCTCTGTCCTTGTCACTTCTTTAATCTTCTCAGAACACTTCAGAACAGGAGAAAATATATTGAACAAAGAGATTACAACTATTACTTATGTAGCCTGATGGCTGTTTCGTACAAAAAAAGAGAACTGTTTTCTGAGAGACTGCTTTTTACAAAAATACCTTTATGGGTATCAAATTCACAAAGCATGAATGAAAGGAGCACTTTTTGATATCCTCACCTAAACGATGTAATAATTCACATAACATCTTACCATTTGTTTCTCCACTAAAGGAGGAAATTTAAGTTTATTTCTCTTTTACACAAACTCAGACAACACAGAGTAACAATCTTAGCCAGTTGGACTTCTGTCTGCAAGATTTTAGCAATAATTTTTAGCTGTGCTTACACAGAGCCACTGCAGTTTGGAGAGGGACCAAGCTGGCTGTGACAATTAAGAAAATGTTCTTTACAAAGTATGTTTGAAATAAAACAAAGGAAACCCAAAAAGAATTTTGTCTTTCAATTATTTCTTTTTACACCTATATTTTCTATTTTAGTCAAGTCATGTTTAAGTTATGCTGTGTATCAGTGAAAGGTGATCAGTCTTACAGTTGCAATTGTTATTCTCATAAATAATTTCTGCCACATTTGCCCTGATCATTGCAAAAAATCCTCTAGGTAATTCTTGCTTTTGAAAGATTTGAGGAAATAGACAAATATACAGAAGAAGGGGAAAAAAAGAGAAGAGAAACACAGACAGTGTAGAAGTGGTGGAGCCCCTAGATGAAAGTTTCTTGAAGTAAAACTCATAAGCTGGAGATAATTTGCAGAACAATGCTCTAGCACTCTATTATGGAATTGAAAGGTAGATTAAGGGACAAAATAGAGTTCTAATTATGTATTTTCTGAGGAGGATTGATGGCAAGGGACTGCTGTCTGAAAAACTAAACAAAGGACTGACTTAGATACTTATGAAACAGCATTTGAAACAAAAGGACAAAAAAATATAATCTGAAGTGAAGGAAGCAAGAAAAGGTTGGTGAGCAAGTTCTGTGCCAAGTGTGACATGGAGTAGGGGAAAAATTATGTGTTGGCACAAGCCAGGGTCCCAGGGTCCTGAGAACAGAAAATAAACAGCTCCCCACTCCTCCCAGTTTGTGAATTCCTGTATCCAAAATTTCCTAGATCACAGAAGTTGGGGAGGGGAGGGAGGGAAGAGAGGAGCTGGTGGAGGCTTCTTTGTCCTCAATCCTTCAAAACCTTAACATTGTTAGAACAGATATGTACTGTTTTCTTATGGTTCCCTTTAACTTCAGACAACAGATCTGTGAGTGACTACACCAAGTGATAAGTAAAGGCTGACAGCAAAACTCAGTGCATCTGTCAATTCTCTTTCACTCTCCTTGACAAACGTTTTTGTTAACACATGCCAGAGGTACTGACCTTCCTGTGGGAGCCAACATTTGCATATCTGAAGCAAATGTATATGAATATATATTCATATACACAAGAAATGTGTATATTAGGAATTCTTTCTGGTGGTTATGATAAAATTTTGCCTTGAAAACAACATCTAGTTTTGGGTCCCTCAATCACTTGAAGCAGGCAGCACATTAATTATGGAAGAGGAGAAAACTCATCTGATGGGTTAAGCACCTGATCATTGCATTAATTAAAGGATGGAGAATGGACTTCCAATTGGGTGATTAAAAATTCTGCAGAATTAAGTAAGGGATGAGGGCAAATGTCAGGTTGTGTGATTACACTTCAGTCTGCTGGACTGTGAAATGGTAGCATATATGATGGCACATGGCCTAAAAGGAGTCATTGTTTGGGACACTTAACAGTCAGGGTGTTGCTAAATCCCATGCCTAAAAGCAGTATTTGTAGGTTCATGGGGAAGAGGATTTTAATGTCAAAACAGATTAAATGGAAATATTTTTTTGTTAATCTTGAAAGAAAGGGAAGTGAAGAGAGTGAAGGACTGCAAGGGAAGGATGAACAGGATCTTCCCTGTGGTCCTGGTATTTCAGTGCTGTAGACATTACCTAAATGAACTGGCATACTGCATCTCCAGGGGCTAGTACATCTTTCAAGGGTGGGGAAACTTTCAGGAGTGGCTTTTCTGAGTATGGCAGATTAGGAAATAGAAGTTTTGTGCCAATAAGGAGGAGGAAGAGAGAACAATCTCCTCAGACAATTTTTTTATGAAGGTCAGCAGTAATGTTTTATTTTGAAAAAGGAACATGGTTCACTTTTCTAGGTAAGGAAAAAAAAAGTGTGGTTTGAGTCAGCAGAGCTTCACTACGAAGGCTAAAGATGGTGTTTTAGGAAAGACAGGTCAAGAAAGAGGGAGATAGTAGGGACTGTGAAGAAGAAGGGGGCAAATAAACCAACTGAATTATTCTTATTAAATTTGCCCTGTGAATAGGACAGTTTGGGTATAATTTGTCAGATTAATAAAACTGTGGAGAAAGCTAGCAAGCAATCTTAATGGAATAAACTGAAGGGAATGAGAAGGATGAGACAAGACCAAGGAAGAAGAGATCTCAAGTCAGGTAAGGGTATTCTGGAAGAATATGTCTAGAATGCAGAACTCCCAGAAACTCTACTCAGTGTTTGCCAAGTCTACCGGCTCTATTCTACCAGAAATGAACCATATGACTGACAAAGTCTGTTCCCTAGAATTAAATTACCTGCAGAATAAACTAATCATTGTGACTCCCTCTTATTCCTACAGTCTACCTCCCAGTGTCATATCCAAATGGAATGTGTGTCTATGAAAAATAAAAGGCCAGAAGAAGTAGGACCAGGAAGGATGTACAGGTATTCATAAGGAATTGGCAAATGATGTGGAAGCTGGAGGAAAGGAAAGCAAGAATGGGTCCAGATGAAAGAGACTGGATCTTACAATATATATTACGATTCCTAAAAATTTTGATGTCAAACTATAGCACCAGGCAATAAAGAGAAATGAGAGGTTGTTTTTATGCTGTGATCCAAATTGTCATTAAAAAAAATACAGAATTTAATAAGTACTACTTAGATAAACTGATATATCTTCTTTTCAGCACACCTTTGGCTACTACTCTACAAAATAAAGGTATTTGAAAGTTTAACATGGTTATCACTGGACAGCAACCCAGGACATGTGTGAGTAGTTTTGATATTACACTATGAGGCTGTGCTCTGATAATATCCAATATTTTGGAGAAGGAACAAAAATGACAGTTCTGGGTAAGTGGGAATCACGAGGAGTGTTGTGCAAGGGACAAGATTCTGGAAATGTGACAAGGGTAAACAAAAAGGGAAGATTTTGGATTCAGATGATGGGTTCTTTTCCCAAGATGCCTCATTATTCACGCTCTATAAAGTTAGGGTAGTCTACAGCACAGCACAATGGAATATAAAAAGCAATTCCAGCTCTTTATGGAGCACATTATTATTAATATAATCTTCTATAATAAGGATATTTGGTGAAAATGGTTGCATTTAACAAGCTTGTAGATTTTCAGACTGGTTATGGCAGAGCTTGGTCAAAGTGAATGGAAGAAGAACTTGGGGATAGGTGTTTTGGAGCAGACAGATTATATTTTGGAGGAGTGCCACAAGTAAACAGTTCTATATAAGAAAGAAATATGGCAAATACCAGAGAGTTCCTTTAAGATTCTGGAATAAAAAGAAAGGGAATATTTGATGGGACCTAAATCAGTAGAATCTGGTGATACTCACTGGGATTCTCTAGGAGAAGATAGAGAGAAAAGAGCAAGGCAACACAGCACGTTTAAGAACAGCTAAGCAGATGGCAGCTGTGGTGCCAAAGTACATTTGCGCATGAGTGAACAAACCTACTGTGGTCTGGCTCTGGTGAAAAGTTATATATTGCTGAAGAAAACCAGTCTGCTATAGTAGATAGTGTGATATCATCTATGCCTTTCCTAATTGACAGCATTTATGCTTTCAGAAGGTAGGCTCCAGATATCATTTTAAGGGAAAGGCAAATTACCTGCATGTCCAGCCACATGAAAACTGAAAATGCCATTTTTATCAAGTTAGGTGGAGGCAAACTAGAGCTGAACTTGAACTATAACACTGGACCCAGAAAGCAAAAATAGAAAACCAAATATTAGTTTAACCAAATGTTAGTTTCATTGAAATGAGTAATAAGCTTCCACTAATTTCATTAGAGTCAAAATTCCACCCTCCATTTTTAGTTTCAGACTGGTTTCTTATGCATTGTTTAGAGTAATTTATTTTTACCATGACATCTCTAAGCTTTCTACCATGCTGTCTGGCTATTCAGATTTCAGGTGTGTACACTGGATTCTTAGCAGACAGATGGGGAAAGAAAAAGAGTGGAGAAGGAGATGGTCAAATGAGTCTCAAAAAGAAAATCAGGAAAAACTGTAAGTGTTGATGTGGGAGATAATTCTGTTAAATCATCCAGTGAGGGTGTAAGAAAAGCTAAATGGGAAGAATCTGAATGTGTCCCAGAGCCTTCACCCTCGTATATCTAAATATCGGACTATGGGTTTTTTTGTAGAAACACATATGTTTGAGACTGCATTGTAGAATCATAGAATCTTTCGGTTGGAAGTGACCTTTAAAGGTCATCTAGTCCAACTTCACTGCAGTGAGCAGGGACATCATCAACTAGATCAAGTTGCTCAGAGCCTCAACCAACCAGATGGTTAGTTGCTGCGGGGAGATGTTCCAGAGCCAGTCCAACTGGCAGCGGAGTGGCAGATCTTAGCGCTCAGGGAGTTTCCTGAGGCAGGGAGACACCAGGGCAACGGAGAGACTCGCCAGGAGCCGGCAACTCTCGCAGGAGATGTTGAAGAGGCCTGGGCGTTGCCAGAGCAACAGCAAGCCCATGCCTATAAAAACAGCCTGGGGCACATGAGTGACCAGTAGCACTGCCAACAGAGCAGGCAAAAACAGCATGGCACATCAGCTGGGGTGTGACGTGACAGTTCGCACAGCAGTTTGCATGGAAGGGCAGAGAGGGAGGGTGTAGTGGCCCCACCAGCTCATGAGGTGAGTTCAGTTGGTGGTCATCACCCTCTCAGGAGGAGCTTAGCTATGGTAGCCACCTGGCAAAAAGCCATGTCCTTTGCACTCGCCAGAAAGGATGTAGCAACCCAAACAGAGCTCCCTGGGAAACACACAGCCATCCAGGCCTCAGGCTGCGGAGAGTGCCAGAGCCTCTCACTGGTAACTGATGGCAGTAGCAAGAACAGCTGTGTGAGGTGTGACCAGGTGAATGATCTGCTCAGCCTGGTAGCAGAGCTACGAGAGGAGGTAGAAAGGTTAAGGAGCAACAGAGAGTCCAAGAAAGAGATTGACTCGAGGAACCAATACTCTGCTCTCCCTGAGACATAAGCTGGATCAGCTACTGAAAAAAACCCAAGAATCAAGGGGGTCCTGTATCCTTTCTTGGCCAGGCTGAAGGCAGTAGCCTAAAGGGAAGGAGCAAACAGAGGCAGGTCAATGCTCAGGGCAGCAAGCAAACCCCCTCCTTGCCCACCTCACCTGCCCAAGTGGCTCTGTACAACAGGTTGTGGCCATGGAAGGATGTGGACAATGGTCCACCTATACCAAAGGTGCTGCCAAGGTCAGAAAGGCCTACCCCCAGTATCAGGACCACCCTCAGAAGGAAGAAAAGATGGGTTATACTTGTAGGTAACTCCCTTCTGAGAGGAACCGAAGGTCCAATATGCCAGACAGACCCTTTTTTTAGGGAAGCCTACTGCCTCCCTGGGGCCTGGATTAAGGATATCACTAGAAAACTTCCTATCCTTGTGCAGCCCTCAGACTATTACCCACTTCTGCTCTTCCATGTGGGTGGAGACAAAGTTGCAAACTCATAGTTCAAGAGCAATCAAAAGAGACTTCAGGGCCTTGGGAAGGTTGGTACAGGAATCTGGAGCACAGGTTATTTTTAACTCCCTCCTTCCAGCTGCAAGCAGTGACATA
>NW_010564299.1:39383-39768 GCF_000687285.1 Phaethon lepturus | reverse complement strand
AGCCCACCGCCGTGCACTGGGTCTGTGCCATAGAAAGCAAGCAACCGGCTGAGCCCTGGAGCCAGGTTTCCTACTGGAATACCTTCCCCTTTGGGTCAAGGCCTGGCAAATGGTTTTCTTTGCCGTCCTTGCATCTGGAGAAATCTGATTTGGGGACGCCCCAGCTTTCCCCAGCCGGGAGCTGCAAACCCAGCGGGCTGTGACAGCCACAGTGCAGAACCTCCTGGCCGGCGGAGGTGCTTTCGCCAGCGGCGGCGGTGAGCTCCCTGGCCTGGCTGCCTTCACCAGGAAGAGGAAAGCTCAAGGCTTTGGGGGAGAGGGGGGGCTGGGGCTGAACTCCCGCCACGTCTGGAGCGAGCAGCACGTAGATGGGTTGTCTGCTGGA
>NW_010564299.1:6323-39279 GCF_000687285.1 Phaethon lepturus | reverse complement strand
GGCAGCTTTCCCAAGATGGATCCAGAGGCTGTAGCCAGCACTGGTGAGGTGTCGTGGTCCAGGCCCCTGTTTTGGGCTGGTTTACCGAGAGGAGCTGGGTGGCCCAAGGCTGCCGGCTCCTCCTTCCCGAGGAGCCGTCCTGGCTGTATGCGCTGCAATTGCTGTGGCGGAGGGAGCGGAGCAGCTGCACGGTGGATGGCCTGTGCCAGTGACCCGTGGCGGGCACCGCCAGGAACAAATCTCTGCTTTCTCTTTTTTTGCGTGTTTGTGGACATAGACTCCAAGGGTTGGGTAGGGGACGGGGCAGAATGGAAGATGCAAATCTCCTGCTACCTCAGGAGGGTTTATTGTTCAAGATGTTATGGTGACAGACCTGACAAAAATAAAATACAAACGAGGATGAGAGGAGTGGCTCTCCATGGGGATGGGGCACTGCCAGCCTCCCTCTCCAGAGGGGTGTTTCAGTGGGAAGCAGGCAGAGAGATGTCTCCCACTGCTGCCCATAGGCAGGGAGGGAGGGAGGCAGAGGGGGTTTATTCTGCTTGGAGAGGAGCCCAGGTGAAACCACTGGGAAAAAGAGTAAAAATTCCCAAGCTGCCCATCTCTGCTCGACAGGCTGAAGCTAAACCCCTCCTCCAGACAGTTTTGGAAATGTCTGGGAATGGGAATTGCGTGGAAATGTATAGCCCTGGTTTCTGTGTCCCAGGGAAGCTGAGTCACATCCAGCTCCCAGGAACTGCCTCCAAACACGGGGCCGAGGCCGTCCCATTCCCACCACAGGGAGGTTGGCCAGCACGAAAGTCCTGATGGCTGATTCACCCCAGAGGCTGCTCTCTCGGTGCATTTCTGGATGGAATCCCAGAAAGGAAAGAAATTGCTGTTTATTCTCAGGGTCTTCTACTGAGTTGAAGCCTGAGAGATTCAGGCTGAACTTTCAAGTACTGATTTTATACTACTGTTGGTCCAAAGTTTAGCTGAGCAGGCCTAATGAGAAGCATTAACAATTACAGACAGGCTACATGGGTCTGTCAGGCGTGGATGTCTGCCTGTTCAAATGCTCCTCCAACATGAGCTACCTTCATCCCCCCTTGACTTCTCAGAGATGCTCCTCAAGGGCAGCACAAGCTGGGGAATTCACAATGGCCCTTGATAAATGTTCAGGTGCTTTGTTCTCCCTGCACCCAGACAGTTTCCTGCGTGTGTCTGGTTAGGTGTTGGTCCGGGTCCAGCCATCTATTGCTGCATTTTGTTCTGTGGTTTGAGCAGGAGCTGAAGCATAGTGCAGATCTTCCCTCAGCTTCAGGAACGCAAGCACCTGTGTATGTGAGATGGGGAGCATGGACATGGACCCCTCTTGCATGTAGCAGGGGTGGACATTGTTGCAACCCATAACTGGAGTTTCTTTAGAGGGTCAACAGATGTTGAACAGACGTTCCTCCCTGCTAATTCATGGATACATAAAATTAGTTAGTTATTTGGAGTCCAGCATATCAAGGCATTGTGGCCACTCTTTGAAGATCTGGTGACACCCAAGATACGCACAAGCCACAGCAGGGCAAGGTGATCCATCTGGGCTCAAACTGGTGTGCACTAGGGTAGGGCAGTGAGCAGAAAACAGTTGCACACAGCATAATCCTGCACCCACAACTGGGGTCTTTTCTCAGCACAGCAGCTATGGGTGTTTGCAAGGATGGCTGCAGAGTTTTGGGTCTGTGGAGTCTGCCCTCCTTGGGTCTTGGGTCTGTAGGTTCTGCAGGGTCTGCCTCAGGGCATATCTGGGAGTAGCTAACTGGATGGCTCCCTCTGAATTTGTGAGTAATGCAAATTTCCAGGGAAAATGAATTTTGGTGGCATGGCAGGAGAAAAAGCCAGGCCGAGCTGCACCAGCTCCTCGTACCCAACAGCGCTAGGCTGCAAAGTCCTCTGGATAAAGAAAAGTTTTGCCAGTGACTCGTCACTGGCTGGCAGGGTACAGAAGTGAGCAAAGATCTGAGGAAACCCAACCGAGGAGTGTTGTATCCAACTGTCTTGTGGCTAAGCTGTGATTTAGAGGTTTGCTAGGCTGGCTGCGGCTGAGAGGGGAGAAATCCCACCTAGCTCTGATGGGATCCCACCTAGCTCTAATGGGGGTCATTACTCTGATGTGAAGGGGAAATTTTAAGGATAGTAAGTCTTTTGAAGACTTCTGTAACCTTCCCCCAGCATGACATGATTCAGTGAAAGCCATTCAACTCTTCCACAAACCTTAAATTATTGGTGTAGAAAAAATACCAAAACCCTTTAGCTCATAGACCAGAAGGCAGAAATGAAGTTTGGTCATTTCTGCAAGAATCTCAACTTCTGGGATTTCACTAACACTTCTCTCCTAGAAGGCATCCAGGTTTTGCTTTGTGCCTCCCACCGGTCCTCTTCTCTTGCTACGTTTTTCCTATGTTTAATCATCCTTATTGTTTTAAAGCCGTGCATAGTTTATTATTTAACTTGTCTAGCCTGCACTACTAGTGACTGGTTCTTGTCTTACCTTTCTCTGCCACAGATTAATATTTATTAACATGCATCCATTTCCACAATGCTCCCTGTTAGCTTTATGTATCCAGCTGAAATCTTTCACTGTCTTGAAATGTGTTAAAAGTGACATGCTTGAAAAATGTCACTTTTAACACAATTCTTCTGCTTGCCATCAGTCTCTTAGCTTCCAGGCATGTAAAGCTGCCTTTGAAGAAAGTAAATAATTCATCAAGCACAGGCAATTGGGTTAGATGGAAGTCTCAGTTTGCTCTGCAATGATCGGTAACAGCTATACAGAGAGGAGGATGAGGGCAAGGCGAGCATGTATTCGGGTTCACAGTGATTAAGTGCAAGATCTTTCAATCCTTATCTGTTGTAATTAGTTTTTACCCTCCTGAACTGTCCCATTGAAGTCAAATGAGATTTTATATTGACCAAGTTTTGAAGGAAATTCCTTGGGGGAATGACAATTTGGGGGTAGGAGAGAGAGATCCCTATGACAGCCCAGCCAGTGCCTGAGCAGCCCTCAGGGGTATTTTCTGCCCACAACCACAGTCACTGGGAGGCTATGCTTCATCATCTGAGTGATTCTCATCCATGTCTTTTCTGCCTCTGTCCCATCTGTTATCTACTACTAATACAGTGGTTTTAATTGGCTCTGTGTTTGCCCAAGTGCAAGTGGGCACTTCAGAGACCTAAACTTGGATGACAACACATGGGACACAGACATAGCTAGAAAAAAGCACCAGGGAAATATCTCCCCCCAAAAAATTTTCCACCCACCTGCCAAAATGTTTTTTTCAGGAGATAGTCTGTTTTTATCCCAGATTCTCAGGATCTGTGACCAGCTTGTATGGTCTTTACCCCTGAAGTGACTGAAAAGAGGAATATCCTTCCTCTCCCTGAGGGCTGGTGATACACCTCCAAGCTGGCTCTCAAGAGGAACCAGGCAGAGAGGTGTCTAAACTTGCAGGACTAAACAAAGATGTTTTCTTTAGCCACCTCCATCAGAAAATACTAGGTTCTTCCTGGCCTTCAGACTGAGCTCTCCAAGCAATAAATCACAGTTGCATGGTGGCAGGAGAATCACCTTCTCTAACCAGCAAGGCAGCTTCAAAATGCCTTGAACATTTGAGGTTATATATAATTATATATTTATAAGCTCATATATACAAGTTCTTGGAGGTGAAGGCAGCTATTCAACAACTGAAGAACATAAACTTGCATGAACTGCCTGGTACCTTGAATTTGGTCTTGTCGCAGTGAATTTATACAAGAAAATTAGAGATGTACCTAAACTGGCTTATTTTTGGTGTCTCCTTACTCAACCCTGAAGTCTTTTAGTGCAGTGCATGCCAGGAATGGATCCTGAAAGGAAAAGCATGGTCCCCAGGGAGGACTGGTTGGATTAACCTGTGAGTCATGCCCAGAAACGCTTTCTTCCTCATTCACAGTGTCAGGAAAATGCTCCCAGGTGCTTCTGCCTGCAGTTACGTGATGTTTGTACAGAACAAGAGGTTGATTGTAAGAAGGAATTTCCAGGAAACTGTTATAATGGGATTGTTTTATCTTTTTGCTCAGAAGTATTGTTATTAGCTCACTCTGTCCCCTCATGAATCCCCTGCCCCAAACTTGCCATTTCAAGTCCTGCCTTGCTTCTGCTGAAGCCCAACAACCAATGTCTGGACCTGGAGTTTCTGGGAAATCCCAGAGTACGGAGGAAAGCACTATGTAAAGGGCACAGCTGAGTTGTATCACCTGTTGCATGTCGATGGCCACTTCTTTGCCTTATCAGAAAGTTTTGTGCGACAGTATCTATGAAGCAATCAGGGCTGGAGGGATATTAATAGGGAACAATGTCCACCAAGTCTCTAGACTATGGAAAATGAGATCCTGTGGTTTTCTGCAAAGTCTATGTATTTGAAACTGTTCTGCTGTTGCTTATTCTGCATTCAGTGATGTTCTTCAGATGCTGCCCTCCATGCAGTCTCGCTCCTCTCTTGTTGACAACAGAAATCAAATCTCATTATTTATACCGCATCTGCGGGAATCATCTTCCTGAGAAAATGCAAGAATTTTCAGCCACGAACCAAATCATCATAACAGGTTCTGGATGCCTCAGGCAGGGCAATAAGCTAGATTTATTCCAAAGTTCAGTGGCTGTAGAAGACCTGAGTGGCTTCAGGGCCTTTGTGGTTGAGCTTATCCAGTTTATCTAAGAGATGAGTCTTATCAAACAGAGAGATTAGGATATTTCTGACATTACCCACCAGTTTAGGTGCATAACTTAGGACAGGTAAGTCCTGATTTTGTACTTTGTTAGACATTCAGAGCTTCCCCTGGAAGTTAATTGGAGTGTAGGGTTTGCACTTCCTCATAACGGGACTGGAGATGCCACAATTATTGAGCCCTATTGAAAATGAAACTTATATAACCTTAAAATCTTTTGGACCTTCTGAAGGGAGTCAAGGGAATCCTACTGTGAAAAGGGAATGACTTGCTTCAATTTTTCTTGCAGTGCTGAATGTAGCATTGAGTAAAATACTCTTAGGAGGGATCCAAAGATTGCATCGCCAAGGGTTACTGGCGAGAGACAGCTGGCAGAGCTTTTAGTAGGACTGCGATAGGTAAATCCAACCACTCTGAATAAAGCACTGAGAAATAATAGAAATGGCTGATGGCTTCCTCACGATCCAAGATATTTGCCTCTACAAAATGTATCTGAGATCTAGTCACACATATCTCACCAGCGCCCCAATAATAATGATGGAGCTTAATACATTTTCAGGAAAAGAAAGTGCTAAAACACAGTGTGATGTTTTAGAGACTGGAGATTGAAATTTACGGCAGTGCAATTAGGTTTTTTAGTGTTTGACTATTTCAGACCCCCAGGTGTTGAGCATACTTGATCATCATTTACCCATCATGTTTTTTATTTACTATTTATTGAATAGCAAGCCTTGCTCGGGCTGCTTGTGTTGATGTGATTGTTAGTATTCAGACCAATAAAGCCAGACTGGCGAAAGGGTCGAGGTGGGTTTTCCCTTCAGAGAAGAGGCAAATTTTATCTACCTCCAAGTGAGAATAAGGGAAGTATGTTCCAAGTTCAGACCTTCCAGGATGTGTAGCACAAAATATCATCCAGTCTCTCTTATATAGCGAAGACCTAAGACAGTCCCAGTCTCTGACCCCGTCTGCTCTTGTCCATTGTAGATTTTATAGCACTTGGTCTTTTGTGCTGAAAACCTTAGGCTGTTGCTTGTGGTCTGAGGGCCAGTGTTTCCAAAAACTCTTCTGAAATGAACATCTTCTGTGAGTTGCCTGCAATGGCTCAACTTACTGCCCGTCCCTCCTGTGTTCCTGTTAAGGTTGTTAACTCGGTTCTTCTTCAGTAACTAAACTCACTGGAAAAAAGAAAGTTATTCTCTGAAGTGGTACCTGCTGGAACCACTTTCTCCTGCTGACCCTGCTTTTTCCATTTACAGGTTCCATGTACGATGGTTTAGCTGATGGTTATGGCTATGGGACATCCCGTGGCAGCTATTACGCCAAAACCCAAACAGGAAACAGCAGCTGGGGATATCCGGTAAGATACTCTTTTATCTGGGAACTGTGGCATACTCTTGAGGTAACTGGTACAGAAAGCACCCTTCAGTAGGAGCAGTCATGTAGCAAGGTCGTAGCACTTCAGAAACTTGCCAGAGAGAGATTATGCATGGCTATGGCTGTCTTAAAAAGTAGTTCAATGCAGTGGAAGAGGATGATCAAGGACCCTATATCCATGTTGTATGTGGTTGGGAATTTTAGTGTGGACAAGATTTAGTTTGGTTTTGTGGATTAATATCCACATGGCACAAGAGGTTTGATGCTGTCTGAAGGATCCGTCACAGGTTCGGACTCTTACAGCTCAGTTCAAGGTTGGTGCATGTCCATTTCTCACCTGGAGCAGTTTCCATGTACCAAAACCTCTCTGTGAACAACATTCATGTGGTTGAGTGGTGATTATCAGGGCATTTGCATTATAACTGTGTTGCTATTTCCAATCTCAGTGCTAGTGCAGACCCTTTTCAGATATTTGCTGAGCTTGAAAAAGAATTGGTCCACTTCTCCCATAGTGATTTCCATGAAAGAAATTATTAGAAGAAATTATTACAGATTTCCAGAAAAAACACAGGTGAAATAGTACTTATTTTTGTGCAATCTGAGTTTATACATCCCACAGAGGTCCTAGTCTTGTCCTTGGTGACAGACTTGGTACACTGGGAATCATTCAAACCACTCCATCCTCTACTGGGACAACTTGTGCTCGTGTTGCCCCTCTACCTTAGACCTGTATTCTGTTCCTCCTTGGTTTTTATGAGCTATAAAGTAGAAAGGAGCAATTCACAGATCTAGGATTCGAATATGGGTAAAAGAAAGGGCTCCTTTCAACAACTCTGGGACTGTAGAGCAGCTGCCTGTCAACCATCAAAGCGTTGAAGCAGGAAAGGTGCTTTTGTTGGCTTCAAGCAGACAGACAGAGGGTTGAAGGTTTTCCTGGTAGTTGCCAGATCCTCTGCCTGTCCATAGCATCAGCATTCCTCATCTTCAGAAAGATTTATCTGTTGTCTTTCTTAATGGCCTTGGTGTAGCATGCTTGCTTCAAGGCAACGATGTCACTTGCTAGGTTTGCATCACTGAGTTTGCTGCCTACTGCATGTTCAGTAGGAAGGACTGGGAGCACATCCATGTCTTTGAATTTTTTTACTTACAGACTGTCTGTTGACTTGTTTCAATATCCCTTTAATGAGCTGGTTAAATCCCAGACAGTGGTGTTTCTGCCTGTTCTAAGACCAAAAGGGTGACTATGTAGGGTCAGAGCAGAGGTCCATCCTGCCCAGTGTCCTGTCTCCTTCACTAAGACAGTGACGGGCCCCTGCAGAAGGGTAAGCAGGCAGTGATGCATCCCAGAGTGTTTTTGTGGCCACCAGAAATTTGCAACTGAGGGACCTCCTGAGACAGAGGTGGAGTCTCTGAGATTCGTAAGTCAAATGATTGTGATGTTTGTTTTGATGATATATTGCTGTTTGTCTGTTGTGATTCTTGAATGGAGTTTGTTATGCTTTGTCTAATCAACACTGCTCTGTTCCAGCCATTCCAGTAGTTTCTAGCTAGGTTTTTTTTGTTAAAGAGAGGGTAAGGTGAGCCCCATTTCTGCGGTTGCCCCTCCAGCTCATGCTCATGCTGGAAAAGTGGTACCGCAGATAGTGTTGCTGGTGTGAGGATTATTGTTTAATTTTTTTCATTCCTGATCTTCTTCACAATCATTATCACAGCTGAACAAATGCTAGGCAGTTAGAAATGCCACTGGCTGCTAGGGATTTCAGTCCAGCAATGTTGGTGTTCTGGTGAACAGCTTGCAAGAGGATTACAAAGGTCAGGGACTCCATTAGACACCATAGAGTACCGTGGACACAGCATTTCAGTCAATTCTGGTTCAACATGGACTTATGAAGCTCATGGCTGATCTCTGAAGGGCTCTTCTGCATTTCCTGATGAGGGAAGGTCTTTCGCCAAACCTAAGTGTCTTACAAGCCTTTTATTCTAGGAATTTTTGGCAAAGGTCTTCAGGACCTGGGCTTCTTTAGAAAAAGGGACTGGGACTTATGAAAGATCCACAGTAAAATTTGTCTTACCTGACTGTGTCTATCTGAAAATCAGTCTTAACAAGTCATCTAGACTCCTATAGCCAACAAAGAGAGAGTTACGAAGAGGTGATTCATCTCCTCTGTCTTGGAGATCTGTCAGGTCAGGATGAATCAGCCCCTCTGGATGCCTATCTCCTTCCACTGGTAGCTGTATTGGAGCAGTCACCTAATAGGTAGATGACTGCAGTTAGGGGCGATGAGTCCCAAGTGCCATTGGCACATTAGAACATATAACCTCAAGCCCAAATCTGCTTAACAAGCTTAACAGACATCATACTCCCCAACCACACCAAGGAAGCTCCTCCATTTCTTTTCTTCCAGAAAAGCATTGAAGGTTTACACACATCCACAACCAGCCTCACGCTTGAGTTAACTTTAACTTTTGTCTACAGACCTGTTTGAAGTCTGTGCAGGTTCTAGACATCCTAAAAAATGTTTCCTGTTTGTAATTCCTGGGTTGTAAGACACGAAAACAAAAATAAAGCAAATCTGGTTTTGAAGACAAAATTGTTGGACTTCTTTCCAGCTGGAGCTGATGCCGTGAATGTTTCTGAGAAGTCTCAGAGTCCTTTGAGATGCACATGCAAATCCAGATATTTCAGAGAAATGACCCAGTATAGTACTGAAGAAAATTAATTATTCTTAACACTTCTGGAGTATTAAAAAGGTGTAACAAGCAATCCATGTCCGTGTTGCTGCTCCACAGCACCTGCAACTTAGACACTGCTCTTAGATTGCCTTAATCTAAGGCATTGCCTTAGATGGCGACTCTAAATGACAGGAGGTATCCTGCCTCACCCAGAGCTCTTAAAAACTGTTATTCCTGACTTCCTCCTTTTGTCTTTTTTTGTGTCTTCTTGGAAGTCTCAAGCTTTTGGCTTCTGAGTTTTCTTCCCAACCTTATGATACTGATGTTCCAATATTACAGCAAGAAAAAATGATAGATCTGGAGGAAGATGTCTCTCTGGATCAGTTAACACTTCTGACTAAAAACTTTGATTTACTCGTTATTAAAGACTATTTTTGGTTTATTCCTCTGATGGAGTTCCTTGTTTGTAGCATCAGTGCAACTAGAATTGCAATGAGTACCAACTCATTATTAGTGCAGGTAACACTGAAATCCGGTGGGACCACTCCAGAAACAGGCACTCTGAGGGCAGCAGGTTTGCAGCTGGCTGCAGCATTGCCGCAACTCACATGTCAGACATCGGCTGAGCCTTCAGGGATGAAGTCCCCAGTCCCATTTCCACAGTGACAATGGTGGGATGCAGTAATGGGTGCATTAGTGACTGCAAACCTCTCTGTGTTAAGTCATCTTTCAATCTAAGTGCTGTTGAGCCCAGAAGACTCTTCTTAGAGCCATTTGTCACCCTACTGACAGTGTGAGTTATCAGTGGCCACCAGTTCCCAAAGCCATCTGACCGCAGCATATGGCTATGCTGTGTCCTGATGTAAGGCCTGAGCAGTGCCTGAGGTCCCACAGAAGGTACAGTGGTGACCACAATTTACACAGATAAACCTGGGGGAGGTTTAGGTAAGCTAAACTGGGCACCTAGAGCAGTGCAGTCATGGCAGGAGAAGTCTCAGCATGGGCTGCACCCTTGACTCTGGCACTTCAGTACCACCCCAAAAACAGGATCTGTTCAGCACTGGCTCAAAACCACTGTCACAGTCCGGTGGCCCGTTGGGTTGCAGCAAGTGTGCTGTTCACCCCAACTGCAGGCACAGCTTTGGAGGTGCACAGCCAAATCCCGACCACCAAGGAATGGCAATATGTGGAGCCAGGATGCGTGCCACCAGCAAAGACCCTCTGAGGCTTAATTCTCACCTGCAGCAGCACTGCTCTTGCCTGGGTCTGCTGGGTTGGCAGGTCCATCCCTGCTAGAGAGTCGGAGGGGGTTCCCAGGTCCCATGTCTGTTTTGGCACTGTCAAGATGATGCAGTGTCAGGACAAGGTGCAGAAGCTTCCACAAGAAGGGAATACGCCAGCATGATGTGGGTGTAAGCTGCAGCGTGCCCCCCCGGCGCTGCCCCGAATGAGCCCCTGGTGTGCTGGGTAGGGAAGGAGGAGCGCCTTGGATGTCAGGATGCTCTGCCTCCAACGGGGTGAGCAGATCGTCATCCTCACAGTGCTGCCCTCAGCCTGGGACTTGTAGTGAGTAACGTTTCTGAGGGCAGCCATGTCCGTGAAGAAGAAATATGACCAAGAAATATTTGGCACGTCTGATGCTGCTCCCATTAAAGCAGTTAACTGGGTTGGATCCTGGCACATGACAGTTGGGGACCAGTCACTACCGGGCCACCAGTGCTCCCTACCACTTTCCTCAGGCACCGCCACTGGGGTCTCGGGCTCTGTGCTGCGCTACCCTACCCAGCTTGGCTCCTGTAGCAATTATGTCCGTTACGGCACTAATGAAATACGTGCACTTTGGTGATCCCTCTCCACTGGAGACTGTATGTAGATTCTTAAACAAATGCTCGCTGTGAGAGAAAGTTGCAGAACTTTCTCTCCCAAGTGCATTATCTGCATGAGAGGTGTTCAACATGGGACAGGAGCACCCCAGGCTATCCCTGGCTGGCTTTGCCTCTGCGGACAAAAATTGCTCATCAACAATGGGAGATTTGTTCCATAAGGATTTCAGGACAAAATTTGTCATTTGCTGTGATGACACATTCAAGTTTAAAAGAACCCCCAAATAGAGTGGTTTGGGCAATCTTTTCAAAGAAAACAAAGATTTTTTTGCACATCATTGCTCAGTCAGACCCTGGTCTCCCTGTAAGGTTTTGCAAGAGGCTTTATGCTTTGGAGTAGCAAGTTGGACATTACCTTCCCTGGCCAGAACAAACTGAATCACCAAGACCAAAATCTCAGCTGTGTAAAGAACCAGATGAAAAAGCATACGGAAAGGAAGCACCCAGGAGAGGTGGGAAAGAGTGTTTCAGAATTAGATAAACAATGCATTTGCTGGTTTTGCAATTTTTCTCCCTGCAATGGAGTGTGTAGCAGGCAGCAGCTAAAGCATTTCGCAAGTAGCATCAAGAGTTTTCCCCACCCATCACTCAGGGTGGGACGCTGTCATGTTGCATTGCCTGTGCTTTGCCCTCCAGCCTGGGAGAAACCTGCTCCTGACGTGTTTATACGGAGTCCTTTACTTCTCTCTGTCTGCTGCTCTAGAAACAAACAAATTGCAAGGGAAAAAAATTAGAGCTAGGTAATGAACTGATCGCGTCCTTAGATGCAGAAGTCAGAAACACCCAGTTATCTGGGAGGACCTCCAATGTGGAAAGGGAGCGCTGAGATTGGCGTGCCTTGCTCTGTGCTTCTGCTTCTCTGAAAGCAGGAGGAGGAAAGGGACTTTTCCTGTTTAAAAAAAGGGTTTATGAAAGAAAAAGACATGAACTCATGCTCAATGGTTGGGATAATGCCATTTTGACTCTCTGTAGCACCAGTTTTACTGCAGTTGAAATAAGATGTTAAAGATATTTATTCACCTGTCTTGTGTGACTGTTGGATATTCCAATTGACGTTCCTAAAATGGCCCCATATCGCAGGCTGGGAACTGGGGATCCACAAATGCTTGTTAATACAAAGGCAGGTCTTTGCTGTTCTGGTGAAGGAAAGCACTTACTCCTTGGGCTTGATAAGAGCACCTGCCCGCTATCAGTGCTCATCTTCCCTGTCTGTCCTCCCCTTGCCTCCTCTCCTTGTTTTAATATGAATGAAGGGCTCCCAAGGCTTGGCCTCAAACATACAGGCTCATTTCACAGTAGGGAGGAGAAGTTCAGGCTAAAATTCAGGATGTTGGCGGTGCATGTGAGCGTCCTCCTGCATCCGACGAGTGCAGGGGACTGCCAGTGCATGATGGTGTCTGGATGAAAGGAGAGACCTACCAAGCTGCCCTGACTTCTCAGGTCCCATGGGGGGAAGTTTTGGTGAGAGCCTGTGCTCTTCTAAAATGGTTTCCAGATCTTGCAATGCAGAGGGAATCACTGCATTCTGTCTCCACCCTGCTTTTTTCCTTGTCTTTTCCAGCATTTCTCTGCACTCCTAAAGGGACGAGGTGTGGACCTGGCCCACCTCCCCCGTGCAAACACCCACAAGCAGTGGGCAGATGCAATTCAGGGTGTTAGGAAATCTGGGTGGTTTATGAGGTCTGAAGGTGAGAGATTGATTATTTCCTTTCACTAATGCCATTCTGTATAGGGAGAGCTCACGCCACACACACAATAGCATGAGCAAAAGTTACGAGATTGTTGTCAGGTGGGTCTTTAAACCACAGACTATGTAATAGCATCACCTTCACCTTCAGAGATGTCATCTCTTCTCCAGACGGCAGAGTGCCTCACTTCTACCTTGCTGTGCATCCTATCTCACTGATCGCTGCATCCAGTGAAGAGATAACGACGTGGGGAACTCCACTCCAGTGTTAGAACCAAAGGTCTCTGGCTTAGCTTGGTGAACACCTGAAGTGGGGACACATGTTTTAGTCTGAGAAAGCTGCTCTTAGGGCACAGATGCGGCACTTCACTGAGATCAAGAAGCGATCAGGTCGGCTACTTCTGTGCAAGGATTCATAGAGACTATTTGGCAAGCAGGTCTGAAATCCGCTGAAGCTGGCAGGAGACTCCTCATCGATTCAGAGGCTTTGGATCAGGCTCCTGCTGCAAAGAGGAATTCTAAGATACCAATTAGGTCCGTGCCACTTGAAAGATATTAAAATGGGCTCAGCCAAGCATCTGTTAGAATCAGCAATAAAAGTCATGCACTGACTTTGGTAATGAGCTTCACATCACACGGGAACTATTTTCCCATGAGTTTGCAAAAGGCTTCCCCACCCTGCCAGGACTTGCACTGACTTGCCACTCAGGGCTCCCTGTGTTGCAGAAAGGTGTCTTTCCAAATAGGCAGTCGCTTTGATGCATCCATCTCAGGGCTGGCAAGAACGGGGACAATGCTAAAGGCCACTATAAAACACAGCAGGAAATATAGAATTGATAATTCTAGATCTATAAATACAGACACACTCACACCTTCCCTCACCCCTTCTGCTGGCAGAGAGCCCGTGTGAGTACACAGGAGTGCAAACAATAGCTTTAGATAAATAAAAAGTTAGCTCTTCCTTCGTTAGCTGAATTGGTTTCAGCAAATGCCCGGGGGCTCCACGGCTCTGTCAAGCTTCTGACAGCCTTACAAAATAATCCCCGTTTATACTGACTCACAAAGAAAAACGACAGGGCTCACATCTAACAAGCTGCTGCTCTGTCCTCCAGCCAGCCTCTCCACCAAGCAGCAAAGTCCACCCTGCACCTTCCTGCTCCAGCCCTGTCCTATCCCTCACTGTCCCAAGGGTTTCTGAACCCAGGAAAATGAAGAAAAAATGAGGATGATATCACCCCTAGAAGGACATACTCATCCGCAGTGGGGTAGTTTATTCCTTTGCTTAAGGTCACTTTGCCGTTGCTGCACGCGTGCTGCATCCAAAGCAAAACCAGGATGGAGAGAACCTCTGTGCATGGCCATCCTGGATATTTCGGTGGGCTTGCCCCACTGCCAGGAGGCTTGCCCAGTGCCCCCCACCACACTTACCCATGTGCCTCATCCTTGCTCTTATCGCATGCAAATTCTTCTTCCAAATCCCCGGAGCCCTGCAGTATGCACCAAACCTGTTACCTGCTGTGCTGCAGTGCTAACAGGTTTTTTCTGTGTCCTCTGGAGTAAACGCAAAGAGAATTTGCTCCCCTTTTGTCCCCTTCCAGCAACTCACCTGTTTAGATGCAAACCTGCAGAATAAAAATGAGAAAACTACTTCAGACTGGTGTTCAAATGACAGAGCAATCTGGGTATCGGCGTAGCTGGGCTGGAGGGTTTCTTCTTACCCACGTGGCACGCCTGCCTGGTAACCCCTTTTAGAAGGTTTCAGCCGTTACCTGTGCAACTCTCTGGGATGCAGCAGAGAGGATTCACTGCATTCCTGAAGATCAGTTTGTTAATGGAAATATTTGGCTTAATTAATTAACATAATGACAATTCTGCAGAGTGTTGGAGACAGGAGTGATGCTGAGTGTGCTCAGGGCTGGGATGAAGCTGGGGCAGAGCAGCGGGACTCAGGGTGAGCCTGCAGAGGATATCAATTTCTCTGTCATGTGGTGTTTCTAGGTTAGGAAATACGAATTTTTTCAGTGACGTGAACTATTGCACCAGGTACAAGCTTTTCACACCTTGTTCCTTGAACCTCCCTGGAAATAATAAGATGCCAGTGTTGACTTTCCTCTCCCAGCCCAAGGGATCCTTGGGTGGCTTTTGCAGAAAGAGGCACCCAAAGTACCACAGGTTAAAGTTAGGTGAGAAAAAAAACCTTGGCCCAACAAGAGACCATGGATGAGCTTTCCCAGGATAAGCCAAAGGGGGATGAGGCAGGCAGTTTTATCCTTTGGGTTTTCTTATGCCTTTTCACTGTATGTCTTGGAGATCTGCTTGCCAGTGTGCCGAGGGGGATGCAGTGGAAAAACTCGATATCATGGGGCAAACAGCACTAAAATAGCTTGCTTTATTTTTCTTTCTGGAGTACACAACTTAGTGACTTCTCTCTGACTTGGATACAACCCTGCAGGCTTCCAGGTGCCAGAATTGACATTCAGAAGGTTTAATATTGCAAAAGAATATTGGATTCAATCCTGGTGTACTTGGGGCAAATCTGGAGGACTTTTGGTGAAGTGGTGAAGACATTTTGAACTGACAGCAGGCCAGCTAAAGCCATTTTTTCATTTGATTAATTGCAGTTGGTTTTTTTACTGTCTTTTATTCTTTTTTTTCTTCCTGGTTTAGTCATCTCAATTCCCCCATTGTTCTCAGAAGATCCCATTATATGAGCTGGTACTACACACCTTGTAACTCATAAGCAGATATTCATTGTCTCCACTTGTTTCTTGGCACAATGAGATTCGAGAAACCTTTACTGATTTTTCACTCCCTTTACTCCATTCCTAGGGAACTTATACATGGAAGGGGAACAAAACAGCATATGGAAATTAAAAATAAATGGAGGCAGTGTTGGAAGGTCAGAATGGGGCATCATTCTCTGTGATGGCAAGAGATGCGATGTGAGCTCCTCTAATTACAGGTTGGGTTAGACTCCATGTGTTGGAAATAAGGCATTTTCTCTAACGCCAGGGTCATGTTTGATCTTTCAGTTCTGTTTTCAATCTCCTGGATAACATATCCTGATCGCTAAGTGTCCCCAGATTTCAAAGGAGGGTTTGGCACCTTTGTAAGGGCTGCAGGTGGGCTAACCTCCCCTAAATTTGGGTCCATAAAGAGGCGTATGAATTTGGTAGCCATGACACCCACGCAGGAGTGGGCTTGACAAGGTTGATCTGCAGCTCAATCCTTCCCTAATTTTTTTGTCTCTTGTTTTCTTGTTGACCAGCTGTACAACGGGACCCTGAAGCGGGACGTGGAGAACAGGCGCTACAGCTCGTACAGCCAGATGGAGGGCTGGGGCAGCAGGCACTACAGCAAAGCTGTCTGCAGCCCTGCCAGAGCCAGCAGCGACTACTGCTTTGTGCAGAACATCAAGAGCAGCCGGAGCGAGCCCGACCTCTACTGCGAACCACCCCGGGGCACACTGAGGAAGAGTCAGGTGGGGGGCCGGGCAGAGCACAAGGCAACCTTGAACCGCCAGAGCATCTACAGCAGCTGTAGCACCCAGCAAGGAACTACCAGGACAAGTAAAAAAATGCCAGCACGGGCCCTCTCCTGCCCCTCAAGCAACAAGCCCGACGTGGTCTATGCCCAGCCCATGATGAGCTGCAAGCAGGACGTGGTTTATGGACAGGCTCAGTCCAGCTCCAAGTAAGTCTGTTGCAGTGGGCTGAATCTGAGTAAATATAGACATCTGCTGTGGAGGTTTGTCCGCCTGAGCTAGTCACCTGAGCTGCTTCATAGCCACTGGAGATCGGCCCACCAGTGCACCCTGCACTTAACTGCATGCTGCCATAGCGTCCGAAGTGGGTCAGATGAGTCATACCCTTAAAGGGCTTATTTCTTTTCATGGGCTATGGAGGGGAACCAATATGACTGGCTCAGTGTAAATACCTCTGCTGTAGCTGTGTGATGTTGTGCAAGATGATCCCCCAGTCTCTGTGATGGTATTAGCTGACAGCTCCTTTGCAAGACAAGGGTGGGGAGGTGAAGAGCAGAAAGGCCAGTGTGCAGTTTTGGGTGCCTCTCCTGGCTGTCACGCTGCTCTGATTTGGCAGAAAACAAACTTAAAAAAACAAATAATGTTGAACTAATTGGTTCCTGAGGGTCTGGCTCAGACTGGAGCTGAGAACCTGCTGAGTGGTCATATTAACCCCTCTGTCTTTCCATCCAGCCATTCTTTCATTCCCCCAAAAGGTCTGATTCGGATTCCAGAAAAAATTGAGTCAGAAATTAAGTTAAACAGCCTAATTGGAATAACTTACCTACCCAGGAAAGAAGAGAGAACGGAAGCTGTCCAATTCCTTCCTGTCCAGAGCATCCAATCCCATTGGGGTTAGGAATTATGCAACGGTGAAGGATGGTCCTTCATGTGTCAGTTAGCATCAGGTCCCTTCTTGTAAATGCTGCCTACAACAACAGGGCATGTAAAGCACACCAGTGAGCTCAGACACTCCCAGGCTGATACAGCTGTGCAATGCAGCAGAGCTCTCACAAAAAGACCTGGTATGGTTTTGATGGCATTACAGCAATGTTGATTCACAGCTGCCCTGATGCTGATGGCTACATTGCCTCTGGCTCCGGAGCACCAACCATATTCTGTGATAGTCTTGGAAGAGATTTGGTCTGCACAAACCATAGTCTTGGGAGGCTATGGTTTGCATGTTTTGAACTGCAAAACATTGCAGTTCAAGGCACAATGTTTTATTGGGCTGGAGAAAGAGGGTCTGCATCTTCCACAAGTGCTCCCAGGGGCTACTGCACTACCATTGCTGCATCACTGTCATACAACAGGGCTTGCTCTGCACCAACCCAGAAGTTATCACAACTCCCAGACAGACATGGCAGCTTGCCACACAAAAACTAGGAGTTCCTGAGCTCATTCCTGGTGGTCCCTGGTCCAAAAGAGAATTTGCACTCTGCAGCATAAGTGTGAGACTAGTTAACAGGGCTCATAGCCTTTATTGTAACTCACACCAAAGACCTGAGATTGTTGAGCTGTTGGCCCAAGGCATGATGCACATATTGAGAAAATCCCCCCTTCATGGTCAGCAGTGTGAGCCAAATCATACCTTTTTTCACATCTGAATGTTGATTTCCAGATTTCTCTGG
The DNA here is from genome assembly GCF_000687285.1 of Phaethon lepturus. Lineage (NCBI taxonomy): Eukaryota > Metazoa > Chordata > Aves > Phaethontiformes > Phaethontidae > Phaethon > Phaethon lepturus. The sequence goes on along the minus strand of NW_010564299.1, from coordinate 21,771 downwards.
CTAATTCTCTGCTCAGCCTCCCTTGTTTTGTATTGAGTAGAAGCATGTCCCAGAGTATGTATGCCAAGAAATGTCACTTGCCTGTTAGCATGTTGTCATGAAACCTTAGCTTCCCATGTGCACAGTTACTTCATGTTTAACACATGCAAAATTAGCCCTGGCCAACCTGGAGCACTGGTGGCATTGGCTTGCTACTTTCAGAAGCTATGTAATTCCTCTGGAATGGGAAACAGAGATGTTACATAAACTGGAAGTAACAGGTTCCAGGGAACTTCTGACTAAAGAGCATAAAAGTGTAATGGGAGGGAAGGCAGAATGATTAAACACGGGACTGCAGCTGGTTTCTGCCTAGGGAAAATGTTGATTTTGAGAAGTTAGTCCCAGGCAGCAGTCAGGCTCTCTCCAAAGCAAGCCCTGCTCTGCACTGTGCAGTGCTCACAGTTGGTCATTGTGTTGGAAAGGTCACTTGAAGAATAATGCCATTTTCTGAAGAGAGGGAGAGCTGCTGTTGTGAGAGGAATACTCTCCAGCGCTGGATGCCCTTTGGTTAAGGAGTGGCTCCATTTATACACTTCTCCTGGCTTGGGGCATGGCTCATCTGGCAGAACTGGTTCTGATGTGGAAACGTTGAGGCTTCAAGTCGTAGGCTCAGCTGGGGCTGTGTCCCCTGAGTAAAACTGATTTGTCTGGTGCACACACCCCTTCGCGTGAAACCCACTGCAGAGCTGGATTCAATCAGAGGGCAGTTTGTACAAGCGTGCCTGCTCTTGAGTCAAAGGAGAGGAGATTGGCAGCAGTTGTCCTTGTAGTTTTGGAAACATACTAAGGAGCTGTCCTCTTTGAAAAAATTGCTTATTTGGAAGGCTGTTAGCCCTTATAAAGTATCTTGCAGGTTGCTGATAGCCTTGGTCTGGATTGTGCTTTTGTTGGGAACAGGCCTTCAGAGGTGGGTTAGGACCATATCTGGGCTCTCTTTGCTGTGTAGGACTGTTTCTGGTTGAAGGATTCTGCACTTGGGAGCTTCATCTTCATCTGGGTAGCCTGAACTTTGGGTGAGGAGAGGTTGGTTTGTACGCATCCCATTATTAACCTCCACATGCAGGAAGAGGGCTTAGCTGAGTAATAGTTGCTGGTGGTTCCCTGTTTGGGGCTCTGTTCTTCCTATTCTAGTAGTTCTTCAGGTGGAGTTTTTGCCTTTATAACTATAACAAGAATAATTTTGTGTTTGGTTTTCATGCTGCAAATCTCCTGTGTAGGTGGATATCTTGTCTGCAGGTTAGCAAACCGTCTCTATGAGCAAGGGAAGGGCTAAATAGTTTCCATGCTTTCAGAGGTCATCCAGTGAGGTGATTTCCATTGCTGTGAGAGTGATTACAGTGGGTCCTGTGATCCACTGGATCTGTCTGTGATATAAAACTGCTCTGTAATGCAGTGACTGTGGACAGTGTCAGTACTGGTTCAAGAGTGGTGCTTCTCAGGTCCTGTGCTATGGATCTGATCCCCTTGGGCAGTGTGAGATGAAAAAGAAGGTTCATTGGATGTTCTCAGGTAGTGAGAGTGGCATGTAGATATCAAAATACCAAGTATGCAAGAACTGTCAAGCTATCTGTACTGAACAGTCTCTCTGCATTTGGTCACAAAGTTATTTAATTTCTGGGACTATTCTTGATTGTGTGATTGCTTGCATTGATTCAACTGGCTTTGGCTGTGTAAGACCTAGAAGAGCTGTCTCTTTGACAACTGTCTCTCAGAAGAGTCCTTCCTCATACGGAAGCAACTCTAGTTGATGAAAGCACCTTTCCTCCAGCTAGCTGATGGGTAGTTTAAAACCTAAATGCTTTTTGGGGAAAAACATTTGATTCTATGATAAACTAAACCAAGTTGTAGGGTTTTACTCCCCGCATAGTATTGGTTCTGGTGAGGAAATCTGAGTTTTGCACTGTTTGTTCAGATCAGGATGTTAAAGAGTACTGACTTGCTTTGAGAAACCTCCTCTTGAAGTATATTCTCTTCCACCACCCCTGTCATTATGATCCTGCCTCAGTGAGCAAAGAGGGACCTTCTCATGTCCCTTCCAGACATACTTCTCTATAACCACTCAGGGGTTTAAGCCTTTGTAAGCTTTTGTCATATCTGGAACAACATTTCCAAGCTCAGTATATCTGTCCTGGGCTCAGAAGTTCATGGATTATTCTGGTGGCTCTTACCCAAAGGCCGCTCTCAATGAGTAGCACTCACATTTTGACACAATACAGCTCGCTGGAGTGAGTCCTTCTACCTGACAGAGCTGGGGGAAGTCTTCTTGGTATCAGGGCTCCCTCTTCTCCCTGGAACCCTTCTTTCTGGGCTCTCGTGACATCCCACAGATCTGTAGCCTCTCATCCTGGAAACTGGCAGCAACAAGTGGCTTCAGCAGCTGGTGAAGACTATGCATATTTTCCTATTTTTAACCATTTCCTCTGATGGGTGGTACTTGCAACATGCTCCAAGTGACAGTGTGTGATCTTGAGCTAGCCAGCTTTTAGCTAAATAACATGTTGCAATTCAGCCCAGTCAGAAAAAAAAGTTTCTACATCTTCCTTGGTCATCAGTAGCGATAATGAGAAGCAGTAATAAAGGATGTGATGTTTAATGCACCCTAGAAAACTTTGAGCCTTTGTCCCCCTCCAGCTGGAACTTAAGGTACAAGAAAACTGTGGCTACCACCAGCTGAGATGATTGTATTAGTTCTGCTTGCAGAAGCGTTGCACGTAGTGCTCCAGATGTCACGTGCACACAAGACTGACAGCCCAGGGCCAGGCTAGATCATGGTATGTGGTGGTTGAGACTCTGCAATAGTCTGTGCAGAAGTCAACTGGTTACGTGCATATAATTTTTTTAGGAGATGCCTGCATGTGGGCCAGGTGCCTCTGTTCCCCTTGCAGAGATGCAGTCAGTGGCCAGTGGAGCTGAAACCTGAGGTAGGTCAGTGCCTCTTGGTTGACCTCAGGGGAAACCCAGATGTCTGAGCTGGAGACATTACTGAGCGGCCAGACTAATCTCACCCCTTGTGAAGGATTCAGGGTATTCTCATTTGCGAAGATGAAGAGGTGAGCTGGGCTGTCTGCAGACATTCCCCAGCTCAAGGGTTGCTGATATAGATCAGGAGCTGTTAATGGACACCTACAATATGTGTTGTCTTCCATAATACCACACGCACCTTTGGCCTCATTTTAAGACACGGAGGCACTTCCCTTTGGTGTTCTCTGTATATGGGAGAAAGAGACTAAAACACCTCACTAGAGATCATGTGAAAGTAAGTGTATCAAAAAGTACCTGGAAATATGTAATATCTTGGTGCTATTCTGTTAAAGGCCTTGAATACCCCGGCTGGCAGCTACAGAGGAGGCCGTAAAGGCTGGGGCAATCCTTTGGATTTTCCATATGGTTATATTTCTCTATGGTGACGCTGACCTGGCCCCAGCTGAGCTGCAGCAGCCTCTGAGAGCTGTGGCTAGAGCTCAGGAACAGTAAGTGTGTGACCTGTAACCATTCATTCCTAGGCAGGAGCTCAAGTCTCTCTGGAAATACTATAAGCAGTGAAAACATACAAAAGTTATTGAAAGAGTCAGAAAAGGTACGGAGGGTGTTTTCAGATAGAAGTTCTTTCTTCTGGGATAAATAAAGGTCATCAGTATCAAAACATAAATCCTCCAGGGCTATGCCACACAACGGAAGCAGAACCAAGTACGATGATAGGCATTTTGGTTTGCTCTTATTTGGGATAAACTGCCTCTAAAAATGACTATTTCACAATGCTGGGTCCTTGTGAACTTGTCTGCACTATGCGTTTGCATCCAAAGCACACACTGTGGAGCTGTGTGTGATGCCGTCCTGGCAGGGTTCATATCGTTGCACATGGTGAGGATCCTCTCCCTCCCTGGAAGTGCCAATCTACCCTGGTATCTACCCACCAAGCAAAGCCGGAGGGAAAGCTCCAGCTGAGCTTCCAATGGCACCAAAACCTTTGTGGAGCATCTCACGGGTGGACATGGCTGTTTGTCATGGAGCATGGCTATCAGGTTTGCTCCAGCGTGGCCTGACTCTGGAAAGCTGTGGCTAGACATTCTGAATTTAGTGTCTTCACTCTCATTTTCTTAATGAACAACAGAATTTGTTAGAGTTTTCTGGCTTCCTCCTCTCCTGGTACTTGTAGCCCTAACAACCGGGACGGAGACTTAGATCTGATTAACACAAACCAATCTGCTAATACAAAGTGAACCAAAGGCAGTAGTATCAAATGGGGGAATTTGCCTTTCTGTGATACTGAGCCTCTAAAGTATTTGTTTCCCTTCCACACCTGAATCTGATCATCTTAATTTGTCTCCTGTTGAATCATTTCTAATTGAGATCTCTCTCTATTCTGATTGTTTCTTTCTTGTGGAAGAACAACCTTTGGAGCTCTTCCTACCAGGCACATTGGCCCAGGTTGGAGATGGCCACAGTCCAAGAATTCGTCTTGGAGCAGGTTGTTGTTCTTGTAGAGTAGATCTGGTTAGGAACATCCCTGACTGGCTGATGAACAATCTCCCATTAGCACGGGCTTTGCCAGGGTCATTATATTCTCAACTAGGAGAAATCACTGTTGCTTCTCGGGTGGCATGACTGAGCCTGGCTGCTCACCCTCTGTGAACTTGCCTGTTAGTGAGCTAGCAGAGGAAGGAGAGCTAGCAGAGGAAACAGAACTTTCCCCATCTTTTCCCAGACAGAACTGGACCTGGATACCTAGTTTTTCCCTGCTGAAGGAGGGTTTGGCTTTACGGTTTGTGGAGTGGATGTGTAGAAAACTGCTTTCCTTGAATAACTGGACTGAGTAGACATACTTGTTTCTCATAAAAAGTGCACCTGATTTAGGGTTTTTCTCAAGTTACTAAATTAAAAAGAAAAAAAAAATCACTATGAATTCACCATGATTACATATGCTGCATGGCCACTGACCTGCTGTTTTTATTAATGTGCCTCCCTCCCTACCCTTCCAGTCCAGGTCTGAATTCTGAAAGAAGTCCCTCTGGTGCTACTCATGCTGGACCCATCAGTGTCTCATCTCTGTTTTGTGTGTCAGTAGCATGAAAAAGACTAAGACAAAATCACAGCATCCTGAATCCAAAGGTTTCTGAGGTTCCAAAGCTTCTATTTTAAACTTTGTCCTTCCAGTTTTGTGTCTCCTTGTTGCAAGTGTAATGGAAGTTTCTTGCAGCCAAGTTTTGACGGAGGTTCAAACTGATGAAAAATCATATAATGAAGTGATGTTCTATTGTTAGTAGAAACAAAAGTGGAATGACATTCATCTAACTTTTGAATACTTAAGGTCCAATCCAAGACTGTTGTCTACCATTCCCATATATCAACAGAGGCAGAGGTATCTCCAGAGGGCAGGTCTTCCTGTCTTAGGAAAAATGTCTAAGACACAAAGGTAAGGTGTTCTTTGGAAGCACCTATTTCTCTCCATTGACTACCTAGGTGCTTAAATGAGTAATTTAAACTGGATGCAACTTTATACCAATGAGGGCAGGGGAGACAAAATAGTCTTTCTTGCTGCCTTCCAGTGTCATGGCATAATTGTTGACTTTTGATATTTTCTATGATCTATGCTATAGAATTGTGGATATTATTCACTGGCCCATGCTGTGTGGAGGTGAACCTTTGGATGCTTAAGGACAAAATATTTTATCTTATTGTAAGCTGCTGGAGGTGGTGACCATACTTGAGTGTCCTTTCTAGACCTTTATTTTTACATTTCTTTGGCACAAGCAAAATGAGGCGGCATAGAAGAAGCTACTCCCTCATAGTAATACTTAATACTTTAAATGTAATAGGTTCATTTAAAGAACTTAATAAAAAACACTCCATCTTGTCAGTCTATTGGATTGTCTGAAGACGATCAACACTCTACATAGTTACTAGTATGACATGGAGGAAGAACCTGTACACAAATTAATGTGGTTCAAACAGGAACTCATCTCCTCAATCTCCAGGTAAAACTCCATCAGTCGCAACTGGATCCTGAACAGGGAATAACATCAGTCAGGCACAACAAAGACCTAGTTGTCCTAGCAAAGTCTCCACACTTTTTTATTTCATTCACTATTAACAAAGCGTTTCCCATTTGTGTCCTGTCACTGCTGAGACAGTCATACCCAAACAAGAGTTTGGGTTTTGACTTTTCTGTCTTGAACTTTGTGTGATCATTAAGTCGTGTGCGAATTAATACAGGCGCTGCTGCTGTGGGCTGAGATCCCTCTGCAGCCAGCTGCAGTCCTAAGGGGCAAGGATGCTAAGAAGAGGTAGTAACTTTTATTAGACTAAATGATATAATTGAAAACACAGCGAAGATTTGCAGTTCAGATCCCCTTCATCAGTCTCAAAGTTTGTACCCTTTTCTAATTTTATGTGGTTAAAACATCGCAGATGATGCTAAATAAGTACAAAACAAAGAGAACAGGGCCTTTGTATTTCTAAACAAGGGACAATATTCAGATGTTTGTATTCTTCCCAAGGTTTCAGTCCTGCTCCAAGCTGGAGGTATTCATACCCTTCCTCTGGAGTCTGTAGGCACATTCTTTACCTGTAACAGGCTATGATGACAGTGGCCAACTTTTATGAAGAGCTTGAAGACTATCAATGTAAACATACCCTGGGAGCAGGATGTCTCAGTGCTATTATTAGTATTTCATAAACTGAATATTTGTCCATCCCATCACTCCAGACGTGCCTGTTGCCTTTTCTGAAGGGATCTGCTCTAGCCTCCCGAGACCATCAACTGCTCTCACATTTTTGCTTCCACCACATCTCACATCAAAGGATGACATGTTGTGGGAAAAGCATCTGCCTACTTTAGATTGTCCTAATAACCTGACAGATGGTTTCACTCTTGTCCACTAATTCTTTTATGTGATGAACAGTGAATACTGGTTCTCTGTTCCTTAATCCTTCCACCTTAGACATGATTAGACATCTAGCACCTCAACCAAGCTTTTATTCTGGATCCATAACTCGTTAGCCTTAGTGTCCTCTGTTGTATCTTTTCCACTTTTATCATCTCTTTTTTTGACACAGAGAAAGGCACTAGGGATGCACCAGGTGGTTTATGTGGTGATGTGATAATATTTTACACTTTGTAGTCGATTCCTTCCTAATATCCCCAGCCCTTTTGGCTGAGCACTCAACCAATGCTGTATTTCTCTTTCACACAGAATATGCGGTGATGAGATAGATGGTGGTACAATGACCATCCAGAAAGCCATCCAACTTCTGTGCTCCTCTGATGACAAATACCAGGCCATGGGTGCTTACTACCTCCAGCACACCTGCTTCCAGGATGAGTCTGCCAAGCAAGAGGTGAGCAAACTCCTTCAGAGCTCTGCTGTCACACTGGATGTGACAGCACACAAGATGGATGAAACTGGTTTTCCTCAGCACCAAGGATCCATAGGCCCCCTTGATTTTCATGATGGAGCCTCATACTTCGTTACTCACACCCAGGAATTAAGTAGGTTTTTCAACTATTAGTGGCCACTTTCTCTTAATAGCAGTGAGGTCAGGATTTTAACACAGGGGAATAGTTACCTGGCAGCAGAGGCGACTGTGGCCACATTATCACCATGAGCTGCTGTGACACAGATTGTAGGATTTTGGCAATACAGGAGCAGCCATTCAGATGCGCTGTCCTCTTCTGTATGGAATTGGACCTAGTTCCACATGAATCTTTTGCTATCTCAGAGCTGCAGTGTCACAGCCACACAAAATTTCCCTAAATCCCACTTTGATCTTTGTGCATTGCTCAGTGACGTTTCAGACATTTTCAGCCATTTCTGCCATTTTCATCCATTTTCAGGCATCTAAGCCAAAGGATTAAATAGTGATCGTGTACCAAGATATTTGATCAAACACAAGCCCTTCTTATAGCGCAGCTTATTTCTCTTCTGCTCTTACTCTCCCGCTACTAACTTCATGTCAACATGCGGCAAAGGAGGCAATCTCAAGGGTGGATCTGCTGTAGCAAGACCAAAGTTTATCCCCACCTTGGTGTGTTTGCAGCCGTGCAAACATGGGTTTATCCAGACGCCATCCCTATAGAGGTGGCTTTCCATTTGCCGGCACAACAGTGGCGCTGGACTTGCTGGCACAGTGTGGGGAGGTACCCCCGCGCTCTCGCTGCGGCTGAGCCGAGAGCAGGTACCCCAGCCCACACTACCGTCGCGAACTGCGGGGTGGCCACACCCTTTGTTACCGTTGAAAACACTCTCCGAGCACTGGCCTGTCCCATCGCTTCCCAGAAAGATGTGTCAGAGCAGGTATGTGAGTCATCCGAGCACACGCTTGTTTTCTTTCCTTTTAAAAGGTGCTCATCCATTTTCTGTTGTCAGCAAATCTGCAGCCGGTGGGTTGGTTTGTGCAGGAGGGGCTCCATGTGGGATCATGTCCCGGGGACGCCTGGTACAGAGGACATCCTATAGCGGGAACCCTCATCAATTTGGAGAGTTGAGCTGGAGGAATTTGCCTTCAGACCTCCCCAGCATGTGCGTGGTGTGCTGCAGGTTGGGGTTCACACCCCTTTCTGATGCTGCCCCTGTTGAGTGCTGGAGTATGGCCCAGTACTGCTTCTGGCTGACCTCGAGGGTGTTTACGCTGTACCGTGACCATCCTTCTAAGCTCAGCCTGTGATTTCAGGATGCAGATAAATTACCACATCATGTCATTATATTGCTATAAATGGCATCTACATATAGGCAGAGCAACATTTTCACCTGATATAAACTGGTGGAGGTAGGTGAAAGTTTGTGGGAGCAAGTACCTTTACATCAGCAAAGGATTCGGTCCATGGCCATTACTCAGACATCCACTTCTAGAGTTGAAGCTCCAACCTCAAGGCCAACACCTTTGTGCTTGTGACCTACGGCCTGAAGCAGACATGCCATCTGCAAGCTCTAGCCATCCTTTACTGCTAGGTCTGCTTTTCCAAATCCCATGAGTATGTGCCATGTTGACTCCTTGCATTGCCTCTCCCAGTGATGCTCTGCACACTGTCCTGATGCAGCATGTCTTTCCTGGTATAGGTCTATCGGCTGGGGGGAATTGCCAAGCTTGTCGAGCTTCTCCGCAGCACAAACCAGAACGTACAGCGGGCAGCAGCTGGAGCCCTCCGAAATTTGGTCTTCAAGAATCCAACCAACAAGATAGAAACCCGGCGGCAGAACGGGATAAGGGAGTGTGTGAGCCTCCTGCGGAGGACGGGGAACACTGAAATTCAGAAACAACTGACAGGTACACAGCAGACTGCTCAGTCTTCAGCAAGGACCATCCTCCTCCCTGTGGGTGGTCCATGTTGCTCCAGCATCCAAAGCCCCGGTAGCCATGGTGCTGCCATACCACAAAGAGGATGTTTTACGCTCCTGTCACACACAATGGCAACCTAAAGAAGGCAGAGGAGGTCCTGGCCCTTCGGCATCCCGCAAGGGTTCCCCACATCATAAATGCCTACTGGGGAAGCACCTGCTCCAGGTTTCCCCCGACAGCTGTAGTCACCCTGCCATTCCCATGCCTTCCTGAACCCCTGTCCCCCTTGCTGTTCCCAGGGAAGGCCAAGGGTGCTGGCAATCCTAATATGGTTGGGCAGGTTATCTAGTTGGTGTCTGACCTTTTCTTGAAGGATTGATGTGAGTTTGTTGGTGCAGGTCACCCTCAGCTGTGACTGAGTTCCTGTGTGCAAGCCTTTATGAGAATCTGGGAAAGATGCCTTCCCCCGGCAACCTAATGGCAATAAACATCAATTTTGGGAGACGGAGGATGCTTAGATGCCCACCTCCACATGATACCATGCTCCTGTTGCCCATCTTGCTTGTCTCCCATCAGGTTGGAGAGATACCGGGGTTTAGGGCAGCATCTGCACCCTTGGTTCAAAGAGGGATGAAGTGAAGAAAGGCTTTGTTGCTGGAATTCACTCTGACCTAAAGAAAGTTTCTAATGCATGGTGACCCTCTGCTTGAGCTAGTGTCCCACCTGCTTCCTAGGACTGCTCTGGAACCTCTCCTCCACTGATGAATTAAAAGAAGAGTTGATACAGGAGGCCCTCCCCGTCTTGACAGACTGTGTTATCATCCCTTTCTCTGGCTGGTCTGATGGCAGCTGCAATAGGACAAGAGAAATTATTGACCCAGAAGTATTCTTCAATGCTACAGGGTGTTTGAGGTGAGTCATCAAGCAGGGACTTGCTCTAGTTTGTGTCTGTTGACAAAAGCTGAAGCTGTCTAAATCCTGTTACAATAAGCGAACACACACTCACTGCAATTGTATTAACAAAAAAATTCTCCTTGAGAAAGTTTTCCTGACTAAGAGAAGGTGCAGAAAAAATTACATGTAAAATATTTTTTCCTAGTAGCTTTTTTTTTTTTTTTAAATGAGTTTGTATGTGCAAAGACTCTGCTCAAAAAATATAAGTTGCTTTGTCATGGGAGAGCTGCAGTTCTGAAACCTGACAGCATTCAGCTCAGACCAGGAAACTTGGCTCTTTTTGCCCTTAGATTTTGAGGCTTTGAGAGAAAATTCTGGTTGCTAGAAAACAAACTAGTTTGGGTTTTAGGTGGCAAAAAGCCAGAATTCTCTATGCGGAGAAAACAAGCATTTTCCCACTGATTTTAATAATTGTTTTAGTACAGAGCTGTCCCATTGCCCTGGACATTTCCTGGCTCATTTCATCAGGCAGGTCAGCTACAAAACAGGAGGTGCAGACTGAGCCCGGCGTAGTTTATTTTTTTCACAGGAAAGCCAGAGCCCTTTTGTAGAGGATCTTCGCCCTGACTTGCTGTTTGTCCTACCACCCTCCTCCACTTGGATGTGAGCTCCTTGTCTCTCACAGGGAACAAGTGGGAAAAAAAAATACCCTGTATAATTAGGTACTTTCATCAACTGAAGCTCTCCCTGAGGGAGCCCAGCGCCGACCACACCCTTACCAGACATGCAGCTAGTAGGAGCTGTATCTGCTTATGAAACGAAACGGGTGAATACGGCAGGGGCCTTTTGAGACATGATACTATCGTCTTCTGTGGCTGGGAACCATGTCTGAAAGATAGTGAGTCCTGCTCCCTTCCCTGTCTTGGAAGGCACCTTCCCTGTGCAGTCACACGTCGGGATGCGTGGTGTATGTTGCATATGAGGTGCTCCACTTTTTAGACCATCTCAACCCACCAATGCCACAAAATACCCCATAAAAATGAGGGAAAGAGTATGATGATGGCTTGTAAAATGAGGTCTCCGTGGAGTCTAACTCAAGGCAGGCTCTGTCTCCTGACACTTATCACAGTCTCTGGCAGTACTACCCAACACCCCCAGCGAAGACTGCCAGATGCAGGTCTGAGGGGGCTCAAAAGGCTGAGGGGAGCAGGAGCGGGGAGCAAGCCGAGTAAGGAAAGCAGGGCGGTTGGGTCTGGAGCCCCTGCTCTGAGGGGTGAGCTGGGATTGCTCTGACTCACTGCTCTGCCACATCATAACGCAGAGATGAGAACAGCCTTGGGTTTGCCCTGGGCTCGAGCCATTGCTGCTCAAGCATTTCTGGATTGCAGATGAATTCATGTTAATGAGGAGGCTGCAAATCACAGTGAACATCAAATCCAGTTCTGGAACGCCTGGAGTGAATATCTCACAACGACTGGGAACCTCTCTTTGTTTTTCATTTGCAAGCTACACAGCAATAAAATAGGGAAGAAAAAAACCCAACAAAACAACAAAAAACATTTCCTGTTACTGGAAAAACTCCCCTGTCCTGGTAGCAACCAGTGCTCAAGAATACATTACAACATTACAAACTGGTCAATCCCTCTGGTCAGAGCGATTGCTGCTCTTCAGCATCTCTGCCCCTATTTCCCACGCAAATATTGCTGTTGACACTGTGTAGCTCCATGCTTACAACCATTTGAACATTCCTGATTTTCACAATAATACCAGATGGTCTTTATTCAGTCTACTCTTTGGAAACACCTCCAAGGAGGAGATGAGTTTGTCACATGCATACCCTATAAGGCAAAATATTGCTCATAGTTACTCTTACTAGGACGATGTTGTCTATGCAGAGCCCCTTAACAGGACATTTCCTAGATTAAATCAATCCAAAAGAGCAGCAAGAGAGCTATGCACCATCCTACAGAAGATGACCAAATTGAGAGTAGTACACCAGCCTTGCTAAATCTTAAAAAAAGTCCTTAAATTCAATTAAAGTCCTAGTCAGAATAGAGCTGATCGAGACTAGTGAGTGAACCCAACTAATCCTCTCTCATCCTTCTCTCCTGATGTGCTCTGTCATGGCTTTCTTCAGAAACTTGAGTTCTGCAGACATGGGGCGCCAGACCATGAGGAATTACCCTGGCTTGATCGATTCAGTCATGACTTACGCGCAGAACTGCGTGGCTTCTAACCGACCCGATGATAAGGTACCAGATGCTCACCCAAGCTGTCTGCCCCATAATTAATAATTGCAACTTTGGTAATATCTCAAAATACCTTTCAAAGACAAGAGGGGCCTGGACTCTTTGTGGCTGCTCTTGTCCTTCCAAATCCCAGTGCCATATGTTGTAGGATTGCAAATCCTCGGTCCTCTGGGCCTGAGGTAGTGGTGGGTTTTACAATTCCCCTTTACCAAACACAGAGACACAGCAAAATATTTTTGCTAGAGCCCCCCAGTATGCTTCTCTTCCTTCCTCTCCCACCTTGTGATCCTTCCAGCGTCTTAATCTCCATCTCTTGCTCTTCCCACCACCACATCTCTTCATCCAGCAGGACTCAAGTATATAAACCCCAGACTGGCATCACACTCGGCAAGTAGCCAGGAGCCATCTTTCTGCTAGTCCCCTTTGACTCTGATTGCTATGTGTAAGCTCACTTACTTTGGACAAAACAGTGTTTATAGCCACATTTTCAGGACTTCAACACCTGTGATACTAGCCAGACACCCTAAAGTCCTCAATGCCCAGCAAAGTACCAAAATTATTTCAAATGAGCTCAGAATTGAGCAAAACATCTTTTGCGGATGGCTTTTGCAAGAAGATCAGTTTCAGCAGTACATACGGAACGCAGCTCTTTGGAAATGTAACCACATGTTTTGGTGTTGGTTACGGTTATCTAGTGAAAATTCTTCCTTGCTCTTTACATTGGGCACTCGGACATCCAGATAAAGGAGGCTTAAAAGCCTGTTCTTGCTAAAAAGTGTCCCCTAATCTGTAGCTGTGACTTGGATAAAGTAATTGAAAGTTGACTATGGCAAGAGGAAGACTTTCAAGATTTGGCATTTCATGGCAGGCAGTTTTATATAACCACTCTCTTTTCCTGTTCATCAACTTACCTGTGGCAGCAGGACCTAACAAGGTTCAATGAGTCAGTCAGCTCACTGAGATGGGGCTATGTGGCCTTCACTCATGTCTACTCTACCTTTTTCCTCCTTCCCATCCATTGCTACCTTAAGCAGGGTCAGGAGCTTGTATAGTATAACCGCTAAAAAGCTAATTATGGCATGCTATGTGTCTTCTCTGTAGCTATAGCAGGTGCTGCTCCGTATTTTTCTGTCTAATATGATGCTTGCATTTTTATTCCGGGGGTCATTTCAGTCTGTGGAGAATTGCATCTGCATCCTGCACAACCTCTCCTACCGCCTGGATGCCGAAGTTCCCAACAAATACACCCAGCTCAACCACATGGCCCGGAGTGTTTATATGGACAAAACTCTCACAGGCTGTTTCAACAGCAGGAGTGGTAAAATGGAGGTAAGATGTGCCGCAGAGGGCTTGGAAATGTGAACATCAGCCCGAGGCAGGGGCTGCAAGTGAAGAGCAGGATCTGAGCTTCCAGTTTCTCATCTCTTTCTAGAATGATGAGTATGGTGTCCCCCTTCCTGAGGAGGATTTTAAACCCAAAGGACCCAGCTGGCTCTACCACTCAGATGCCATCCGTACCTACCTGTCCCTGATGGATCAGAGCAAGAAGGATGCCACCCTGGAAGCTTGTGCTGGAGCTCTTCAGAACCTCACTGCGAGCCGAGGGCTGGTAAGCATTCCTCTCTCCTTTGCACGTGTGCAGCCATACGTGTCAGCACTTTACAGTAATCAGAAAGGAAAATGTCCTCCTTAAACCTGAGGGCACTATTGCAAGTCTTTCCACAGTGGATGCTCCAGCTGAGGTATTTATTAAAGCCAAAAACAGGGGGCTGTAATCAGCATCCTGAGGATCTATCCCCAATCCATACACTGTGTTTCCAGATTTCCCCAGTCTGCTGGTCATACTACCAGCATGTACTGGTGTTGGCACCCTCCCTCCAGGACACCAGTGAGGATGTACCCAAATGTGCACATGTGGACAGATGTCATTAAAGGAGAGAGAAAGGATGCGTGTGCGCCACCGCCTGTGTGTGTTTTTTAAGTGGGAGGTGGCTCTAATAACAGGGTGGGTTGTGCTGTGGATTGTGGCTTGTCCTCACATCAGAGCTGCTTGTAAAATAGCTCTGACAGATGTCCTATCCCGTAGGTATGGCAGCGTGGAGGTGACACGGGCTGCGTGATGCCGTGGGTATTGCAGGAGCTAGGGCACTGCAAGGCACACGTCACGACAGCAGCTCTGCTGTGCCAAATATCGCTACCGTGGGCATGTCCTTGCAGGCTGTGCTCACGTGGGCAAACCTCGACTTGTCTGTTTGTGTCGAACTTCATCAATTCCAATTTAAATAAGATGGCTAGGGAGATAAAGAGATAATTAGTCCATACGTAGGAGAGGCGTGTCACGTGTGCAAAGCGTTCCACCCAGAAACACGGAGTGACTCACGAAAGGAGCCTTCGCCACTGGGACAGCTTGAACCTGCCAGCTCTGATCTCCTGGGAGCTTTTGTTACAGGTCTTTCAATGTGAAATACCTGGGGAACTTTTTTTTCCTGCAGCTTAACTAAGCAGTGCTGCTAACAACAAGGTGGAGAGGGACTGTCATGGTACGGGTAGAGTTGATCAGAGAAATGGGGCTGGAGCTATGTGCTCCACGGAAATGAAAAGCCTTTCAAGCAATCAACATCATTACACAAGAACGTCTTTTGGGCAAGGGGGAAGAAAACAAACAAACAAAACTCAGCTCTGACAGTGTTGAAGCAACTTATTTCAGCCTTCTGGAACAAAATGGTTGGGATTTGCCTGGATATGCAGAAGTGGCTTCTCCTTTCAAGGGTCTTATTCCAGCTCAGAGCTGGAGTTGGGGTGGCTTGCTGTTTTTTCTGTCACTTGAAGGAAAGGGAAACTGGGTACAAGCTTACAACTCTTGCTATAATACTTTAGCTTGTAGAGGATGGCTCCGCATCTCTTCTCGGACTCTGCTTTACACATGCCAGTCCTGCCGATGTGAATCTGTAACGTGGCGTATGTGCCTCCTGTAGCGTGGGAGGGAAACT
>NW_010564299.1:0-6292 GCF_000687285.1 Phaethon lepturus | reverse complement strand
GAGCGTTGCCTTCCAGCCCTCCATTCCCATGTCACTGTTGATGGACATGTGTCACTGGTGGTGCGACAATCTCCTGCAGTCTTTCTGGTGGGGCAGTAGCTGAGAAGTTCAGTTTAAACTCTCTTAATGAGGGTCATTTATTAAGAGTATGTGCTTCAATATCCATGAACAGTCATCTGCATTGGCTGCATTGTGAGATCCTCTAAATTTACGTAAGCAAACATGAGATCAGGATGCAGGATGAGTATTTTTGGTCTTCAGATCATTTTTTAAAGGTATCCATGAGCTGTTCCTATTCCACTGCAGCCTATTACTTGTGACATGGCAGGGAGTTGTAAGGGCATTGTGAAGGGCAAGGGTGATGTGGACATGAAGGTAAAACTTCTCCAGCTTTTGGGAATACCAGTTGGGTGAGCAACTGTCCCCACTCAGTCTGCAGAAAGAGGAGAGAATTACTAGTCATATAACAGAAGATGAGAGCCTGACTTTGCAAATGTCTGTGGAGAAGAGAGGTAAATGACAAAGCAAGTGTGTCCTCCTGGCATTAGAAGTCATGAGACATCTCTGTTTTGTCTCCTAGATGTCCAACGCAATGAGCCAATTGATTGGTTTGAAGGAAAAAGGTTTGCCTCGCATAGCACGGCTCCTCCAGTCCAACAGCTCTGAAGTTGTCCGGTCTGGGGCTTCTTTGCTGAGCAATATGTCCCGGCATCCTGTTCTTCACAAAACTATGGGTAAGTAACTTCCATCACAGTGGATTCCAGAACAATGTCTAGTTTCTAACTCTCTAATATCTGACCATCTCACTTTGTAAATCCCATAGTAGGACTTAGCCAAGCTCCAAAATTGGGCAAAGCAGTGTCATTTCTTCTGGCCAGAAGGACAATTACAGGTGATATCCGCAGGATTAATTAACAAAATGTGTGCTATCTCAAAGTCTCTACAAGCATGTGGTATGCTTTATAGACAATGACAAATCTGCAGAATCATGGGGATGATAGTGTTTTGGGAACTGAGTTGGACTTGATTACCCATGACCAATATCATTGCCCTTCCAGAGGCCTGCAGCACCCATTTTGTCTCTGAAAATCAAGTGATGACTATTATGCTATTACTGCCCAACATTGTTAGTGCCTCCTTCCAGAGATAACACTGCATTCTTGCATTGAATAGTGCTAACACAAATATCATTCACTTGTGCTAGGTTTTATTTAAATGTTGATTGGAACATTCCACCTCTTTAGCTCACCAGGTGCTCCCAGATGTATCACGTCTCCTGTCATTCCAGTCTGCAAATACCAACAGCTATGGCGAGATCATGACATCAGCTTGTTACACTCTGAGGAACCTCATCATGTCCAACCCACACCTGGGAAAGTCTTACTTGACAAGCAACATGCTAAATAATGTAGTAAGCCTGTGCCGAAATGGGTGAGTTTGGGGTAGAAGGCATGGAGAGGGTCATGTGCAGACATTTTTGAGCCAATACACTCTGTGCAAAGCCAGCTTAACGCCAGAGCCTTCCCAACACCCTTCAGAGCCATAGTAAAGCATTATTCTTTCCCCGTGCTTGTAAACTGAGAGCCAAAGAAATTCAAGCATGTTGGTAGACAGAAATCCTCAGTGCTGGTTTCTTGGAAACAGGCATGAGCCATCCAGGGTGGGATTTGTAAAGGGGTCTCAGGAAATTTGATGGTTGAATTTTAAGAAATTCTGAAAAAAACTGAAGCACCAACATCTTAAACACTTTCGAAAATTCCATCCCTCAAAACAGGGGATGTCAGTATGCAGCCTGACTGCCTAGCACCTGGGCTTCCCACTTACAGCTTCTTGCAAACCGCATCATGAAGGTCGGCTCTGAGATGCAAGCACCACTGATATACTGGGATTGTGCTTAGCTTTAATGTTCACATTTGTTCATCTTTCTGTTGAAACATCCACCTCAAGTGGCAAAGATGCAGCTGTGATGGTACATATATATATATGTATGTATGTATGTATGTATGTATGTATGTATGTATGCATTATAAGTACCTCCCCCGGTCTACTCACATATATTTTACAGCAACTGAGCAATCTCAACATATTTTACCACTTTTTCTTTTAGGACTTGGTTTGAGTTTTGGTGGTAGTAATTCTGTCCCGCTTGTCATCCATAGTCCCTACAGGCCTGTGCAAGAGCTTGTCAACCCTTGCCAAGCTATATGTTCATTTCTGACCAAACTGGTGTTAAACTTACATGATCTTTGACCATGTATTCTCCTTCCTAGACTTTCATCTCTCCTACCATCTGTCTTTGTTTTAAAATATCTTATACAAGTAACCTATTGTTTTCTGTTGTGAAAAGACATTTGCATGCCTTCTCCATCATCCTTTGATAAACCACTTACAATCTACCACTTGTTTCATGGCATCAGAGAAACTCTCAGTCATTAGAAGTGGCCTCCTTGTTTAGTTTGGACCTCAGCCAATGAACATTGGTCAGCTGCTGCTTTTATATGTTTCCACTCTACAACAAGCCCAATTAACACGAAACCCAGCCCTCTTCTAAGTCTTCGTTGTTTTGAATGGTATTCAATTCTGCCTAAAGTCCCGCTTTGGATCCCTCAGACCGGTCGTCAGCTAATTTACTACTTCAGCGAAGTGTTGCTCAACTGGGGTTGTACGTACCTTAATTGTCTTGACTGCTTGGTGTGATGAGCTTTGTTTGCAATGACTCACTAAACTGCGAGGAGTTACTAAACTCTGGAGATGTCTTCAGTGTGTTCCTCCTGTCTGTAGCACAAATTCCTTCTGAGAAACTCCCCAGTTCTTACAACGTCCAAAACTTGAATTGTTCCATTATTTACTTCTGTCCGCAAAGATTTTTATGCTGTTCAATTCTTAGGAAAAAATTACAACAATTTATGCCCAGAACTAGTTTTACTTCTTCAAGCCATATAATTTCAGACTGTTTCCATAGAGCAGGTGTGAAAGAGATCACCCCTCTAGTGAATTGGACACTTGCTAGTTCACAAGTTAGCTAACTTCTCCCACTTCCCCGTGAAGATAAACAAGAAATTTTAGGGTGGGATTTGTACAGTCCTACATCAGAAAGAGCCTCACCCACTCCCTGATGGTAATACCTCGATCCAAGAGGCTGTTGCCTAGGCTGGATGCAGACCCCGTGCTGCCCACACTGATGCTGAATGTGGTGAGGTCCCATGCTATCAACCTCCTCCATCCCAGCACCACAGACAGCATGAATAGAGAACAGAGGAGGTCTCAGTGGTGACCAAATCTCCATGGGGAACACCATGCCATGTTGCACCTTGTTGGTATTTTGCAGAGTTTTGTCTGTTAATCTGACTCAGTTTCTCTGTGGACATACGTCCCTCACCTCCAGCACTGGTGTTGGTTTGGTTGGTGTGTCCGCATAGTGTCTCCCTGGCACATGTTTCTTCTGCCACCCAACAAATCTTTACCTGTATTTCTGAACTGGTCTCTCATTGCATTTGAAGCTGTGAATCGTTAGGCTAACATGCTCAGACGATTTTGTATTCGTATTTTAGAAAGAGCCTCCAGCTTACGGACAAGTTGTGGATCTTTTCCTTTCCCATGTTCTCCTCAAAGGCCAACCAGCACTCCTCAAAGCTGAGGTTGCTTTTTCTTGATGTTTCTTGTAGCTGTATTCAGAGCCAAAGGCATGAACAGTTCGGCAGTTTATCTGATAGCTGTGGTTTCTTCTCTTTCCTGGAGTATCCCAATTAAACAATCGTCTCCGTCGCATGCATATATCCTCATCCGTGACACGGGCTTCACAGTGATGATGGTGTTCGTTCATTCTTTGTTATTTTTAATCCATGTTGCCAAAATATTGAATATTACATTCTTTTTTTGTTGGTGTTTCTGAAAATCAACCAGCTGTTACTGATTTATTGTGATGTCTGATGTCCTTTTCATCTTTCTTATCCAACTGCCTGAAAAATGTTCTTCAGCTCATTTTCAAGTGACATTATTTCACTAGTAAAATTATAATTTTTCACAATAATTCTACTGGCTGCACTAAAAGCTTTTCTCCACAATCTCTGTCTGTACTTTAGAACATCGGATTTTCAGTTCATCTCACAATCCCTTTATTGCTGTTTTGTTTCAGTTTCTCTTTGTTCCTTCAATTTTCACACCTTTTCTATGGTACAATTTAATTTTGCAGTTTAATTCTACCATAACATTTTACCAAAATTAATCTTTCAAGAAACTCAGGTCTTTCCTTGATTCTTTTCTGTGGAAGAAAGTTCTTCTCATCCACACATTTCCAGTTTCACATTTCTTCCAGAGATTGCACCTTGATATCAGTTTTATATACTCATGACAACCTGAAGAACTCCTCCTTTCAGGAATTCCTTGGCATATCCTGTGACATGCATAAATTTCTTGATATTTTTGTCTTTTGAGGAAAAATTATTTTCCTCATAATAAGATACGCATGTACAAAATCCTTGTCTTTTTTGCTGCCCTCATTCTTTCTCCCTTGCCCCACCACCTCCTTCTGATTAGGTTCTTGTTTGTGTTTTGCTGAGTCAATAGGTTTTTGGATGACTGCTGCCACTGCCACCAGTGGATATCTTCCTTGTTGTCTTTCCACAAATATTTATGAATAATTCAAACAGAATTAAAAAACAGACTGTCCTTAAAATCAACTTTGATTTTCAGTGAACTTTTTTTTAAGAAATTTTTTCCCAGATCAGCTGTCCTTGATATTCTGCTCCACGTTATACACTGCTATAGTCACGCACTATTTCCAGCACTTTTGTTTAGGATATGCTACTTTACATATTGAAGTTGTCATCACAGCTCCATCAGTTCATGCTTAAATTTTTTATACCTAAATAGTAGCAGTAGATGCTGTATGAAAAAGAGTCAGTATCAATCCTTCAAAGGCTCAGATATCAGATGCTGCTAATATTGGTTGGAAAAGGGAAAACCTTTTGAGGTGTGCTCTGAAGACATAGTGGCAAAAAGCATGTATTTGGCATCATTAGAAGCATATTACAAAAAAAAAAAAAAAATTATTCTAGCTTAGAAAGAGAGAAACAACATGAAACAACATATCCTTGAAAGGTAGTGTCCAGGTCAAATACCTTTGTGTTTATTGTTTTTTCAGTCACAAACAATATTTTGGCCACAGATTTTTTTAAAACATAGTCATTCTTGTGACAGGGCATAGGATGGTTATAACCAGAGAAGTGATTTTGCAGTAAAACCTAGCTCTTCTCTCCCAAAACATTGCTCGAGAATTTCTGGTTGTCTGCAGCTCCCCCGGTCCTCCACACAATACCAACGTGTGTGAGCTGCACTATCTCTTCGGAGTTTAACTTCCTAATTTCGGTGGTTAGAGAAATGCCCCGAAATCTACTCAGTGTGGTCACATTCCTGTCCTTCACACTCAGAGTATGGTGCTTGCAGGTCCCAGGTTCCTGATGACCACGGTCAGTCCCATTTCTCATAGTCGGATGAGGACGATTTTGAGGACGCAATGTTTTGTGAAGCTGTATCATGCAGGGAGGGTCCTGAGTCTGGTCTCATACCTCTCCATCACCCTGGCTGAGACAGGCTGGGGCTGTTGCACAGAACCCAGATCAGGAGTCTCCCACAGACAGGACGAGGTCCAGGAGATCAGGAGCAGCGATAAGAACCAGCAAGGAGGTTTATATCTAGGTTGTTGTATGAAATGTTCCAAAATTATAAAAGGTACTGCTATGACTCACGGTTTCGGAGCTGTTACGTGAGCAAGTATCTATTAACTTGTGCTGAGTAAGGACTTATGGTTGCAGATGTTGTTATTACAAATGCTCCCATCTCCTTCGTCCTCAGCAGGCAGCGCCAGCCCGTTCCTCTGCTGCCCTCCCGAGAGACTCGCCCACACTGTCCCCACAGACTCGAGGGAAGGGTTGGCACCATTTCCCTTCTCTTTCAGTCTCCAAATTTCACACTCCAGAAACACTCCTTCAGCTCAATTTAATGCTCATTTTTCCACTCAGATCCTCCCATCTTTTTCATTTGTCCCGTTGTGGTCCCAGGGGCTGTTGTCACGTAACATTGCTGGGAGACCACGGAGGGCTTTATTGATGGCCCCCCGCCAAGTCTAGCCAGCCTCCCAGCTGGAGGTGGGCT
The DNA here is from genome assembly GCF_000687285.1 of Phaethon lepturus. NCBI lineage: Eukaryota > Metazoa > Chordata > Aves > Phaethontiformes > Phaethontidae > Phaethon > Phaethon lepturus. Next base: position 139 of record NW_010564299.1, on the reverse strand, counting down.
TAGTCAAAGGCTGTCGGTAAGGCACGTGGGCTGCTGCTCTGCGGCCTGCCAAAATTCACCAACATTGCTTTCATCTTCCCAGCTCCTGTCCAAAAGCGGCCGAAGCTGCTCGCCTGCTCCTGACAGATCTTTGGTCGAA
>NW_010564298.1:47445-55032 GCF_000687285.1 Phaethon lepturus | reverse complement strand
GTTGCTGGCTGGGGCTAAACCACGACAGAGAAATATTAGAGACCCAAAGTGTACACTAGCAGAGAAAACTTGGTGCATAGGTCCAGGATCCCAGAGTCTGTAATACCACACAGGAAAGGGCTATCAAACACCAAGCTAAAAAAAGCAACATTAGAAATAACACAAATCACAGAATGACGTCAAATAGCCTTTCAGCCGCCAAGCAGTGCTGGGAACTGAACAAATCAACATGCAAACTGCTTCATACATGACGTGGGAAACAAAGGAGCAGAGACATTAGGGGCTGACCTGAGGACGGCAGTAATGTATGTGAGAATGAATGCAGTCCCGCTGCCAAAGTCACAAAAAGCATCTTTTGTCTTGTTTTGGGATGTTCTTAAATTAGAATGCAATCCCATACCTTTATCTACTTCCAACTTTTAACAGATAGTTGCAGTAATAATTGCTCAAATTCTACATGAGTTTAGCACATGAGTAAATAGCACAGTTCAAAATCTATTAAATGGAGGTAGAGAATTTAGTAAAGTAAGCAAATATCATTTGCACCACTAATGAAAACTTGATAGTAGATAAATAAGAGGAGGAATGATGTTAAATTAAAATAAAACAAATTAAAATATCTGTCCATTATCTGTTTGATGGTTCAGTACACTATTTCAACCATGTGACATGATCTGAAAAGAAGTGAGAGAAATCAAAAATCAAGAGGATTTTGCAAATGGAAAAAAACAGTAGGCTTAAAAAAAAAAGGCTAAGTAGCAAACGCTTAGTGAAGGGTTAAAAAAACAGAACGGTATTGAGGAAATTAAAAAGATCACTGAGGTAAGACTTTCTTATCATAAAGAGGTAATAAGGTAATTAAAATGGGTCTAGACAGGGGCTAAAAGTGTAACAGACACCAAGCTACAATTAGGGTTGATGAATACAAGAAAGATGGGACAAGGAATGTGTATACACAGCACAGAAACTGTACATCCAGCAAAAACAGAGTGGCTGAAAGAGCAGCTAGTAGAAAATCAGCCTGTCATTTAAACCTGGGGGCAGATGTGAACCCAAGCGGATTATATGCTTGGTTTCCTGTGGTGGATTTTCTTTTTTCCCTGCAACGTGTGTGCCTTCCCCTCCTTCCCCCCTGCTAGCTAGCGTCTTGGAAATTCTGCTGAAGGACACTAGCTGATCAGAGAAACCATGGTCATTGGCAGTAATATAGGACATGCCTGGTTTTCTGTGTTCTCTCTATCAAATAGTTCTGCAATAGTCTCAGTAGTAGGCAGTCAGGTCTCCATATTTTAGACAAAAGCAGAGTTGACCTAAACACAGCCAAGAGGTTGCTCAAATTAGGGTCAATTAAGAACGAGAAGGACGGTGAGTCCAAGAGGAGGGGCATGTGACTGAAGTTCCTTTGGCCAAGTGCAACTCCAGTTTATTCACATAAACTCTCGTGAAATTCCTGAGAATTCCAGGGAAATTAGATGGATTTTACAGAAAACAAGTGTAAATGCGTCAGAAAGTGAATGCTAAAGCAGATCTTGAAGTCAGCAGTTAGAGCAAGACCTAACTGATGTGGGAGTGCAGACAGGTCCAGATGGCTTAACTAGGCTGTAACCAAGCACTGAATTTCAAACATGGCTCTCTCCAATCTTAGTCTACATTTAATAATTTTTATATTTTTTCCTTTAATTTTTAAAAAATATTAATTTATCTGTACTACTATAACAAGGATCAGGGTCACGTTGGACGGGGCTCTGATCAACCTGATCTAGTTAAAGATGTCCCTGCTCATTGCAGGGGTGGTTGGACAGATGACCTTTAAAGGTCCGTTCCAACCCAAACTATTCAATGATTCTACGATTCTAAGGAGCCTAAAGCAATGAATTAAGATTTTCAAAATTACTGTAAAATACACATAACTTTAAAATTATATATGTAACACCCTGATGCAAACCTTAAAGAACCCTATATAGACTGTTCTCCATTTAACTGTTAAAGCACCTGATAAAAAACCTGCTTGACTCTATTCCCACTTAAGTCATTTATTTCAGGTGAGATTCCACTAATTTCAGTGAAGTTAACTCTGATTTACATCACTGTATGCGACAGCAGAATCACATCCACTGCACGTTCCACAGAGAATCCTCAATTTCCTGAAGAAGGTCCATGGAGGAACAATTTTTGCTACATTTAATGAAATGGCTAAATGAAATGATATTTTATCTTAATGAACAATATTTTATCTTAATTAAAACACCTGGAGATCCTGAAGTTCTGATGAATGAATGGATCTGTAACAGCCTCTTACCCACAGTCTATCTCTCTCTTCTTCCTGGGTTTTATATATGCTAAGCAGACATTTGAAAGATTGTACCTCTGATTTCTATCTCAGCATCTTACAAATTTGATGGTCTTCACATAATTTAACTCCACTTTTATATCAGCTTGATATCAGAAGCAGGAACGTACTGCTTCAGCACATAAAAGTTTTGGTTTGGTAATTTTCTTGGTTTACCAGAATTACTACCAAGAAGTAAAAACCCTTGTAACACTAGTCAATACCCGTCTTTCAACATGTGTCCAGGGGCTAGCAGTAAGGAAGAAAAATGTTTTTTTTTTTTCCCTTTGAAAATTAGATATCCTTTTGATTTCAAGTCCTTAGGGATCCATTCCACATTTCTCATGTGTGACACTGTTTTGCAGCACGGTCACCCATAGTAACACAAAAAACAACTGACTATGGGAACTGGGTGATCCTTGGGGTTAAATTGAAGAATGGACCCAACAAAACTGCCAGCAAAATTCACTAGGTCCAGCAAGAACAACTTGGCAGCTCTCACCCAGGAATATCTATTGGTAACAGTTACTCTTCGCCAGCAGCTAGACTTGTTCATCTGAATGGCTAGATCAGATTTCAAGGCTATTCAATTCTTTGTTTTAGAGTCAAATGACATTCTGTCATAACTGTTCATAAGTTACACCCTTTGCATACTGTCTTCATCTCTTAACTTGTAGAAGCATATCCTTTGAAACCATCACATCACATTTTACCAGTTGCCAAATGGACTTACCTCACTTGTTAGCTGCTAGAGTAATAAGAATGACAACAATAAGCCAGCGAATATAGCTTTCTATCATTTTTCAGCAAAACCAACGTATTTTAGAAATATTTTATTTTGGATATTCTCTCCAGCGACACTTACTTAACAGCAGGATATGCTTCAGGGCCTCAGCTGGGACCTTCACACCCAACAGAAAGGGATATTACTGCAATGCAGCAGGTGCAGGCTGTAAGCTTAAAAACATCTTATCTGGTGGCCTTTAAAATTTGTTTGTTTCAGAGTTTTGACATTCACTTATTCCTTATTTCCCAACCATTATCCCACAAGTTCACCCTCCTGAGACGATCCCTCTCTTTCAGGAATCAAATACTGTGTGTGGTACATGGAATCTGGCTTGTAAAAAGGCATCCTCATGCCTGTTGACAGTCAGGAAGGTGACAGCAAACAAAACTAATTAAGTTGGGGAGGGAAGAGGGTTTCAGAAGATAAATTTGGTCTCGGTTCTTATTCATCGACAGGCATCTCAGAAAACATTTAGAGTGGACAGAAGGACATCATCAAAAGAATAGCAGCTGGAAATGAAACAAGGCTGGGTTGGTCTATTGTCTCACTCCTAAAATGTCCGGCAAACTTTCCTTGAAGACCAAGAGGTGTTTACGGAACCTTGTGATAACAGCTGCAAAATCAACCAAGCTGCAGTTTCTCTTGTACTTTTTAACTTCCTCCTTCATGGCCCTGTCCAAATTCAACCACCTTAATAAGCTTTACTTTGTAAGCTTGATTTTCTTTCAAATTCAAGCACCTTTCTCTCCTTATTTTTTATCCTTTATTTCCTTTCAATGTACCGATTTACCCCAGGAATCTCCGTAAGGTAAAACAGGGCCAATACACTTAGGTGCAGAATTTTGCCTAGTATCATATCGTACAGTATTATACTCCACGGTTTTTATTTCATGTGGGCCTTCAAAATATAGTTTGGATGTTTTTCTTAGACCGAGCAAGCCCCCACCCTTCCCTGCCTTCTTACCAATAAGCCCCGAGTAAGCGAGAAGGCAGTCAGCATAGTTCTCCTTCAGACAGCTACTAACAGACCGTGACTCAGGCTGGCAGTTTGTGAAGAAATCTGCAAGGCGAGATCTGCAACATGAAGAAAAATGCGTATCTTTAAAAATCAAGCCTGCAGGCACTCTTTGCTTTTACACTCTTTTTTTTTTTGGACACGGCTTAATATTATTTAACTTATATATTGGACACATTTCAGCTGATGAGAGTCTCTTTCTAAAAGCATCTCTTTCCAGAACCCATTTTTGAAGTCAGAACAAAAAAGTGTAAGAAAACAGTAAAAAGGGACAGAACAACAGGGAAAGGCCTGCCCTTTACTAAAAGAAATGCTCTGCATTTTCATGCCAAAAAGACTACAAAGAGCAACTTTATCATATAGGCAGTCATTTTGCCTGGATGGGAACTCTAACTGGAACCTGTTCATGCTACAGATTCACAACACAGTTTCTGCTGTTTTACTGATTACACAAAACTGTATGTTTGTGCTCACAGAGTCCCCTTACTACATGACTTGAGGCAGGACCTGCTTTGGTCTGCCCTGAGTTTCCAGGGAATAGGCTTACCCCTACTCCGGACTGCAGAACCAGCTGGCTGAACTGGGGCAGCAGGCAGGTCCACATGGCACGGTCTCCATAGCCCCCCAGAGCCATGGTACTGAGGATCTATTTATTGTTGTAAAAAGTGCATTTACCCGAAGCCTACAGTATTGAGCCCAGGGCTGAGATGGGAATGTGTGCTTGCATCAAGTTCTGCTGCTGAATGGCCGTAATATCTTCACTTACCTCAGTTACTGCATGTCCAAGAGGGAGAGAGCACTGCTTACTTATAGAAAGTGCTTCAGCACTAGGATTGAAGCTGTACTGCAACTAGCAGACTACTACTACTTTGGAAAACAAAAAAAAATGGACTAGCAGCCAAGAACTCTTCTGGGTATTTGTGCTTTAAAGGCCACATAATGCTCCCATTCAGGTCCGTAAAATTTGAGAGGTATCACTGAGGTGGGTCAAGGTCCCACATCCTACAGCCGCGCTCCTGCCTATCTTGGCCTGCTCTGCTCAGCTCCACTCACGCCTTCACTTAGGCTTGTAAACTTGGAGCAGTGGCTTTTGTTTATTTATAAAGTGTCATTTAGACCTTTATCTCCATGAACAAAATTATTTAACCTCCCTACTTCAATCTTCTCTTCTGTGAAAAAGGGATGAAAATGTTCTTTTCCATATAACAATTCACAGCAGTGTTTCAGGATCAGGTGCTTAATCTTTGCAAAGCCCCCTCAAAATCAGAATAGTATAATCTATGCATTTTCAGCACTGCTCTAGCACTGTATAGATTTGCAACATAAATGTTCTTTTTTAGTTTTGCAATAAAAACACAAAAGTTAGCAGAAACAATGATTTACTTTATTTGTTTACGTGCTCCAGAGACTAATTATCTTTGTTTGCTTTATTGTTTTACCTGTCTTGGAATGGGATTGGATCTACATCATTAATTGGCCTGAAAGTAGTGATGGGCAAACTTCAAAAGGTTCACAGGCTTAGTTAGAGAAAGCATCCTATAAATAGACTGTGTGCAAACTGTACCTGAATTTATCTGAGCTATTCTCATGACCTCTTTTCAGTTCCACCCTTCGCTAACTGTACTGACACCAGCAAATCCATGGCTGCCTTTAAACCAGAGTCAACTGCAAGCTTTTCACTCCCTCCCTTCCCTTATTTAACCATTTAACCTCGTGAGGGACATTTGTATCCAATTGCTTTTAATACTTTGAAAAGTCAAGCTCTCTACCAACCCTTCAAGAGACCCTATATGTATACATAATCTCTAAATTTCCACAAAATCCCTACTTTGCTGGTGTACTACCAGGGGACAGGCTGAGAGGAAATGGATTCCAAAGTATGGGAAGAGATAAATAGCAGTACCATGAAGAAAATCTGGGCAAGGAAACCCTATGTCACTGCAGTGATTCCGCTCTCAGTCAATAATTAAAATAGTGGCTTGGATCCAGCATTCTGAGCAACTGGGAACAAAGGCAGTTGACAGTTTCTACGGTTTTTACAAATTCTACTAGTACCTGGATGAAGTCTGTTTTAGGACAGAAGAGAGCTTTTCACATCTATCTAGTATGAAAAACCTGTGCCACGGTAGAAGGAGCAAGCCTGTTCCATTTAAAGTATTTTTGTGTTTCTGAAACAAAGTAGCTCCTCAGATTTAAATTTCATTATTTATTTATGTGACCACAAATAAATCTTTTTGGAGCTGCAATTATACAATCAGCATCTTGAAAATCCTGAAAACATTTCTTGCAACCATTTCATCATTCTCAAATGTCCAGTTCTCCCTTAGATTATTAGGTGCATTGGTCCAGAGATCATTTAATACATTCCTCTTCTCTAAATGTTTTTAAGGACTGATAACTATGGAATAATATCAGTCATTTACTACCCAGTCTGCTTAAAGAATTTATTTGTTGTAAACCCTAAAGGAGGCTAAAAATCGCTCTGCTGATCCCTCTTGCATACAGATTGATTTCTATGTTCATTTCTGAAGAATTTTTGTGGTCATAAAAGGTAATGAACTGACAATGTTGCACATTTAAGTTTTCATAAGCCAAATATAGTTCAGATACCTCTGGTCCAAGCATTACTGGACATCATCATACACCTCCTCCCTAGTGAGCCATCCAAACTTCATACTAGCAAAGTTCTCACTCTCTCCTGAGCTGCTAACTACGCCTGATATTTATGCGGATTCATTTCCACTGGAGATAAAGTTAAGGCCAGCAAATAAAAACAGAGACAGACCTCCATCTGCCATAAAATAACTCTGCCATTTTCAGTGAAGAGCTAGCCCCAAACATTTCCAGTAGACTGGCACTGATGAAAGTGCGTTCATCAGCAATACCAAAAGAGTGGAACCGTTCTTTATCTAGGGAGACACAGATTAGCCTAATTAGGAACCGTAGAATCGCTTATCATAAAGAATTGCACATTATATTAAGAACTATTTGGGTAAAAGAGACAATCCATTTTGGGATGCTGAAAAAGAGCAATCAGAAGATAGCAGTCCTATAAAAAATATGCATACTGTGTTAACTAGGAAGCAACTTGTGGGTAGTAGATTGCGGGTAAATGTCCAACCCATGACCGAGCAGTTTGGTAATCTCAAGAACAAACAGAGCTTGCAATACGTGTGCCTTCAAGTGTGCACCGTTTTCCATGTGCAATGTACGTACACGTAGCTATTTGCTAGGTGGTTGGCTAGAGAGACAGGCAGTTTTATATTGTACATAACATGTAGGAGGACCAAATTTTAAAGGAACTATTAATTTCTTTTGCTGTTGAAGAATCACAAATCCTCTCTGTGCACAGCAGCATTAATGATTTCTTCTCTTCCTTTGCATAAAGAAAGGAACTGAAGAACCACACAGAAATCTTCTTCCTTGAAAGAAAAAAAATTCCTCTCTTTGTAGGGA
>NW_010564298.1:45454-47419 GCF_000687285.1 Phaethon lepturus | reverse complement strand
AGGGAAAAAAACCCCACAAATTAAATGAGTCCAATCTTAGCCCTGTAAAACCTCCGCAAAGTAAACTGCAGATCTTCTGGAAAGCTTACTTTAAATAATTTGTATACCACTAATTGAAAAAATAAGAATAATCCTAATGTCAAATTCAAAGAAAATCTGCTCAAACAACAAAGTCTTTTTCTAAGAGGAGAAAAAAATCCTGGACCTGCTATTCTCTAATGCTTTGTATTAGCACCAGTAAAACCATTTGTTAAAAATACAAAGAAAACAATGTTAATTTGTTTTCCTTATGATAGTGGTTCTTCAAATACTCAGCAGGATATATCAAAAGTTCCAAATTTTGCTTACAAATAAGCTTTAATAGTTAATAGCAGTATTGTGTTTAATCTGCATACAATTTTTGAGGCAATTTAATTGTATATTAGCACAGGCTGTTGCGTAGGCAACATTGATCAGATTTTCACTATTTTTTATTCTCAAGGTTTTGTAAAAGTTCTTTGATGTTCTGAAATTATCTTTGATATTTTATCAGTCCTCCCTCTTTAAAGTTGGTCAACTCAGCTTCAGTACTGGTACAATATTTAAAAGTATGATATAAATGATGAAGTTGCAGAAAATTTCTAAAACTGCATATTTAGTTTGGACCTGGTATGAATCATGGCCTCCCAGAAAGCAGCTCTGCGAACCAGACACGAGTCCTCCCCAAGAAGTACCCCTGCCGCTGGGCAGGCAGGTGTTGATTTGTCTCACTACCCGTTTTCTCTCCGGCTGTATGCATCTTGAATTGCTGGTACCCGGGGGCTGAGCCGGGAGAGGGAGAAATCTTCTCTCTCAGCCTTGCCTTTGCGCTGGTGACATTCAGACCAAGACAGACACTGAATCCGGGTCTCCCGCTGACTGGGCGCATGTACGCTGTGACGTCCAAGCGAGTGGCTACAACTCACTGCCCCGGGAGCCAACGCAGGGACGGCTGCTGTCCACCGCGCTCACCTCGGTGATGTTCGCTGAAGTCTAGACGTGCTCACTGCCACCTCTCTTTACGTTGCTGCTTGTGTTTAGGTACCTATTTATGGCTCAACAGCACTAATATAGGGAGTACGTAAACGCCCAAGCTGAGTGACTGGGGTGACTACACTAATTAGTCAAAGCTGCCCTAGTGTCTAGACACCATTTGGCAGACATAGTATAGTCACGTAAGGGAAATGCTGCATCAATATTCAAAACAGCAAAGAAGTATAAATCTGACACCAAAAAAATTCAGACTAAGTCAATGAATATGTGTCATAGTGATAAATGACACCATTATAGGAAAAAAAAAAAAACCAAACCAAAAACAAAACCCAAGCCAAACTACTTGTTCTTCTTTTTGTGGGGGTCACATGCAGTATCCTCCTCCACAGCTACAAATCGCTCCCGCACAGCCGGGCTGGTGCTATTGCTGCTGGGATGCAATAGTGGCAAGAGGGCTTGGTATGTGGCCAAACTAATGGCTTTACTGTTGGAGGAGCTTTTCGTTTTCTCTTTCTTTCGTAAACACACAGTGAGTGGGCAGCAAGAAAATGAGGCAAAGGCTACCTAAGGAACTCTATGAAGCAGGGAGCCTTAAAAAGCCTCAGAGCAGCTCCATCACAAGACAGATGACACTCCCATCACCTAGTGATATAGTTTTAACCTCCCCCTTTTTTTTTTTCATTAAAAGACACTAGAGCTGTGTAATACTAATACATCTCATACCTCCTTAGTTATGTACACACACTATTGAGCACCTGTGAGCAACCATAAACTTTGACAGTTTTTTTAAATGGTCATTTTTACATACATATATTAAATGGCAACTCCATTAATTTTTTTCATCAAAACGGTTAGTTTTTCTTTGGTTGCTACCTTCCTTCTCAAGCAACGACAGTGTCTGGGCCCTGAGGCACTAATGTCCCTGCCCGCCCCTGGGGCTCCCGCTAGCCAGCC
>NW_010564298.1:42857-45272 GCF_000687285.1 Phaethon lepturus | reverse complement strand
GGGCCGACGTCCCAGCCGGTCCCCAGGGTGGTGCCCGATGCCCGGGCTGCCCCGCTCCCTGGCTGGGGTGGTGGGACAAGCCCGGCCTGCAAGGTCCTGCCCTGCCTGCCCCGGGGGGGACCCCGCACACCCCGGGGAGCCCCCAGCCCATGCTGTGCCCTGACACACAGCTCGGCGTTTGTACCTTTTGGGAAGGAGAGGTAAAAAAGGTAAAGATCTGATGGCAGACCATTTGACTCCCAAGACCTGAATACTGAAAACAGGTTCTCTCACATGAGCAGACACAAATCTTTTTGCAACTTTGGCAGAAACCATTAGAGGATGTTGGACACCAAACACCAGCTACTAGCCAAAAGAAGCTGTTTTTTATCTGGTTTTGCTTCTGTTTTGTTATTTTAAATGACTGTTAGCCTAAGCCCATGCAAATATTTGATTCTGAATTCTATCTGGCTCTAAAATTTGTGTTGTTCATCTGGAAGTAAAATACAGACAATACCAAATTACATACAGGCAGTGTTTTTGGATTGTGGAATAACTGGACAGAGGAAGAACCAGAGACCACACAAGATCCATTCAGATGCCCCTTAGCATCACGAATGCTTCCTCAGAGCATCAGGCACGGACACAACAGCCCACCAAAGCTGGTTGCTCCAGCAGAGCACCCACAGTTGTCCCAAACTGGCTGGCTGACTGTCTGTACCGTGTTCCCCACCGTGTCTGCCAGTACCTATGTTATCCAGGCGTTTTGTGTACCAGGGTCCTTCTAGACATCTAGTACTCCAGATAAGGGAGAGCTAACTATCAGAAATTCAGTCATGAAAAATTAAAAATATTTCCACCCATGCATACCTGTATTTGAAAATTAACAGTACAAACACTGTATTCTTTCTGTTCTTCTATCAACAAACCTAATTTTTCTCAGTAACAAGCGCTCTTAAATAAACATACCCCACACCCATGTTCTATTACTGTATTTTATGCAAAGTAACTTATAGATCATTTTCTGTTATTCTTATCCTTTCCCCTTGCTCATGTCATCTGCTAGAGACCTTTTTACACAACGTCTGCTACAGAAAATCAAAAGAACTTAACCAAACACTAATCTCATAGTTTATCAATATTAGTGAAATCCTCTAAGCGACTCAAGATCGTGCATGAGAGTAAGTTTAATTTAATATAGTAGGTCACCTTTGGGTTGAAGGGAAACTACTAAGCTCAAATGTGATTCTAAACAAGTATGATTTATTTGCAATTGGGTAATATAAATATTTTTATACTGCTGACCTTTTGTGTAATAAAACCGGTTTTGAAAAATATGGTGCAAATCCTGAGCACAAGGTAATGCAAGAAAGAATTAGAACAGTGATTCTCAGATGCAGTGACACAAAACAGAATTTTCTGTTTGCAAAAAAATTACCCCAGACCATTTTTGAGAGGCCTGTTTGAGAGAACATCTGGAAAGCATTCCACAGGAAATCAAACCTATATTAAATATGTTTTGCAGGGCTCTGTTTCCTTGCATTGACTTTAAGCATACATAATGTGTTTCTGCCTTCTCAGCAGCAACAAAAACACTTCTCAGAATATTCTACAAAATGATAGGCTGAACTGTCAGCCTGTGATTTCTATCAGGTGATGCTGGTAAGATTTCTATTTAGTCTACCTGTCTCTCTATCAAATCACTCCCATAACACGGACAAATCCACTAGCTGCCTTCTGAGTACTGTGAGTTTGTGTATTTTCATTTTATTTCATTTCCTTTATGCTGTTTAATTTCAAGCTTCTAAATATAAATGACTGTCATTTTTAAAGATGTCCAAGCCTGAGAGTGTCTCTTGATAGCATGTTACTCGGGAAAGAACTAGTGCATTACGGAGAGAGTTATTCTCACTTCATTAGCTGGGCAGACAGGAGTGTCTTTGAATTACAGGCTGCAAACCTAAGAATATCATTGTCACTCTCAAAAAGCAAGCCAAAGAAATTAGTGCCACCACAAGTCCTTGAGTGCGTCATTGGATGCTTAGGTGTTTATTAATAACTATATCATGAATGCACACTGAAATGATGTGGTTCCAAGTACCTAAGAAAGATGTCCATGACAATGATATTCTCTGTAACCACTTCAATAAACTGTAATAGAATATTGCTGGCTCAAGCATTAAACTGTTTTGGAGTTTGGAGACACAAAACAATCTTAAAAGTCCAATACAAGTTTTCTCTTCACCAGGAAAGTTTCTGTTGACAGATGCACTGGATCATCAGGTTTCTTAAGGTTACGTAGGGATGCTTTTTGCAGAGGAAAATCCTCCAGTGGCACTGTGGTATTGTGTTGTGGTGTTACTGAGTGGAAAAGCTTGAAGAACTTTCCTTCAAGCAGTTCTTCTTGTCAGAGAACTGGCTGAAGGAAAGAGAGGG
>NW_010564298.1:35047-42826 GCF_000687285.1 Phaethon lepturus | reverse complement strand
TCCCAGCCTGCCACCCAATCGTGTGGGCCCCGTAGGCAGCCAGCACGGCTGAAACTCATCCTGAAGCTTCTCTAAAAACTGTTCCGGCTTTAGGAGTAAAACAACAAATATAAAATCAAAACTACAGCAGATAAAAGCAGATTAGAGTCTCTTTTATGTGAACCCTTTTTTTCCATGCACAAAACAGCCCCATCAAGCAGCAAGTTGAAGAGTTGTAGCACTAGCAAACCAATACAGCATTGATCTTATTCAACATGTTTTACCTGCTTTTAGAAGCTATATAGACATATCATGCTAGTACAAAAAGCACTGATTTGTAGTATAAGATTGGAAAGTAAACCATTTTTACCAGTTAAGGATGATGTGGCTGTCTTAAAAAGGGGCTTTTTGCCTCCATTGTCAAAAAAACATGAACACAGCCACTGAGGCTGAGAGCTGACAGCCTGGGATATATCCAGGTATTTACAGACATTGCTCTGAAAGACACTGTCCATTCTGAAGAATATTTTGCAATGCTGCAAAATGGCCAGTTACTGATATCTATCTCCGGCTTTTCACAATGCCTAATTAGAAAAAGGAGCATCATAACTGAGACGACAACCACTGTAATTTAAGCTTGAATTGGAACAAAAGAAAATTAACTCAACATTCAAACAATATGGTCAAGTTTTAATTTAACAGAGGTCGTAGTCATATGTGCTTTATTATAGAAAAGCTCACTGTAACGGTTTATATAATGTGGTTGGACAAATATAGTGTAAGCACAAACATGTGAACCTAAGGTCATCTATTAATAATCTTAGACAAGGATCACAGTCAGCTCACAGAGAAAAATCTATATTCAACAGTAAACACACACCAAAAAGCCCTTTCTGTGTCACTTGTTTTAAAGCCAGTAGATAATCAAAGCATAGGAAACAACCATAACCTCTTCTGAGAACTCTTTGTGGATGCTGGTGCATTTACATCTAGCTTCCACTTAACAGTAGTTACTCCATCAGTAACATGGCAGTGCTTAAAACATAATGAAAGCAATGCAATTTCTATTCAATAAACATTAAAATGCTAAAATTTGAAAATATGCACATGGTTGTCACTTGCTCTGTTGAGAAACAAAGTTTTATTTTCAGTTCCAGTGCTTACATTTTCTTGCAGCTATTTTAATAGATGAACTGCCACCAGAAATATTCTCTCACTGGGGCCTGATGTAGAATGATATAAATAACCTTTACAAAGTCCAGCATAATGGAATGGTAAAATCAGTTGACATTCTTTTAATTAGCACTGCCTGAAGATTTACCTACACAGAACAGGAATAGCCAAATTCATCCCTGGAATAAATCCACTGATGTTGCTGATGTCAGAGGAAGCACACTGGGAATGGACTTGATATAATAGCTCTGTTACTCACATTAAACATACAGCAGCTTCTTGCCTGTAGCATATACATGGTTTGAGATAAATGAGAAAACATTTTGATTTATTAAAGAAAATGCTATTGGGTGATATGTACACCCTTTCTTTGCCCCAGAAACAGCAAGTTAGCCAAACGTGACTGGGTGTAGATTAAAAGGAATCAAAAATCTTCTTTTCACCAGATTTAACAGATTAGTGGGTGGAAACCACTCATGCAAACCAGTGGATGCTAAAGTCCTGCTCTCTACAAAAATCTCACAACTAACAATTCAACAAATCAGCAGTAGCAGTACTCTTACTGGAACCCCATCCAGCAAAGCAATTGTTTCCTTATCCACAAGAACATGAGCAGCTCCAAATTTAGATCTCTATTAAAGTTTAATGCCAAATTTACCTTTCCTGGATTTCAATATTTTTGACTAAACATGGGTGAAACTGTTTCATTAATATATATGTAGTTTGATCTTTCCCCCGTGAAAAATGAACAAAACAAAACCGGCTGCATTTGCCCTGCTGTAACCCCCTTCCTGGCTCATCTCTGTGACCTGTAGTCTTTTTATTTCTCATATTACACAGCCAGTTTTCCCTTCTCACTTAGAGTAACAAAACAAGCCCTTTCAGACAAAATGATACACAGAGATGAAGTAGCACATTTGGACGATACAAATGCCCCCAAGTTCTTAGAGCAAAAGTTTACGGGGGGCTGTGAGTAACCCACTGAAGGCAGGGTATCTAAATATGACCTATAAAACTCTAATCATTTGTATCCAGGTTTATTTTATTATTGCTGTATGTTCACACATACATACTTTATTCCCTCTCTCACTTTTTCAACCCTGTAGACAGGTAGTAATGAATATTTAGTGCCATGGTTTGTTCTTAACCTCAAAAGTAACCAGAAAGGACTAGCATCAGGGTACTGCCGAAGCTACACCATGCAAAACAGAGGTCACCTGAATCAAACAGTTCTGACAATGCTGAGGCATACTTTGCGTTTTACAGGTAATGGGCACAAAAGAATTGCGTTCCCTTTTCGTGGAGACTGGGTTTCAGGAATCTTGGAGATTTTCAAGCTGCTTGGAGAGTTTCAAGCTTGCCTGACAAGGGACCTCAGCCTAAAGATACTGTCTAGTTACTGCTTCGTGGAGCATAAACCCGCTGTGCGTGAGGCTCTCTTCGTTGTTAAAGCACAACGTAACGTGAGAGTTGGGTGCGGCAATAAGGCTGAGCCATTTTTCTGATTACTATATCCTTGAATTTTTGCTTCTTTTGGAGAAATGTCAATCACCCAGCAAGCTTTTAATCTTCAAGACCCTCTTAAGCAGAACAGAAAAAGTGTAAACGAGGGCTGGCCAAGCAGATCCTGGCACGGCAGAACGAGATCCATCTACACTTTAACAGGGACAAAGCAGTCTTGTTTTGCTGGATGTTCTGATTTTTGGATTCCTAAGGGATTTATGGATATGTCTTAAGGAGGAACTGCTTGATTCATTTGTCTTTTTATTCAGGGGGAAGAAATTTAAAATTTTGTTTGGGTGGGGGGAGACTAATACTCTGTCTATTTTACTCTGCTAATGAAAGACATGAGTGTAATGCATCATGTAAAGGACTAGAAGGGAAGAAAATAATACAATATTGCAGCATTTTCTATCTTTACTTTACCTTGACTTGAAAGGGTTTTTGCTTATTTTGCAGAGCCTGCATTAATATTTTTTTCCAGGCTAGCAATTGCTCACACACATACTCCATTACACCATCATGTTTCCTCCGCAGAGCACACCAGCTTCTGCCCAACCTCCCCCCAGATCTCTTTTTTTGAATTTTCTGAATTGTGATCATTCCTCACTATAAATTCATTACAATGAATTAATATTTGGGTTTTTTTTTTTTTTCACTTAAATAAATATGGTACCTCTAGCAATGTATACTTATATGCCTACACTTGTATATACATATAAAAATCATTCTTCTTCAAATTCAGGCTGTGCTTATAGATGTGAGGTGAGCTTCTGGGCTTGCTGCAATATATGGGTTGAAAGGTAGCTTTACATTTTTTCCTATCCCACTTGGTATTTTGCAGACACAGGAGCTTCCCTGATTTGCAGGTGCTCAGGCTAACCCTACTACACTGCCGACATCCCACACCCAGCGCAGGGTGAGCCAGGCAGCACGCGAGGTTTGTTGCCCGCTCCCTGACCCAGTCTCCAAACATACAATGTAGGCATAGCCTGCACATGTCTAGAAATCAAGAGCATCCCTGTTTTAATGTCCTTAACAGCATTACAAAAACTATGTTGTTGTCCTGGTTTTGCACCCCCACAGCACACCAATCATCTCAAGGAGCTGCCAGACAGATTTGAGTGCCAAACTGATATAAATACCCCGGAGGGATGCAAATCCAGCTCTGCTATACAGAACTGTGTAATACTACTGCGTCCTTCATGAAAATATCCACCAAGTGTCCTTTTAACACATAAAGCTAGAGCCAGTCTGAGACCAAGCAGTCAAGCTTAGTAGCTGGTCAACTGAATTGTAACCAATAAGCTACAAGGCTCAGAAAGGGAGGTAGCACCTATGTTTTCCCGCTTGTTTGCTGAATTACAGATAATCATTGGACTGTGGCAGGATACTGAGGGAGGAAAAGAACAATACGAAGAGGAACAGGTGAGGAGGTACTGTAAGTGGCTGTAATAGAATTCAAATGTGGCAGAGGGTTGATGAAAGTCAGATAATGACTGGGAGACCTGAAAAGGGGAGATGAAAGGAGACTCAGCAAGGGAAGGAGGCGCGAGAAAAAAGTAAGGGAGCAAGTCAGAAAAATGAAAGAGAAGCCTAAGGAACAGAAATTTTGAGGAAAAGGGCATGTATCTTCTTCCCCTCTTCCATCTACACCCCCAGATCCCCTCGCTGCGACTCGTTGATGCTGTAACGGAAGGCTCTCTCCTAACACAAGGTGCTGGGCTCTCCCTTTCCTACAGCAGGACAGAAAAGGCTGCCTGCGCGTAACATCTGCGTGCACCTACGGTAACACCTCACCACAGACTTGCCCGCGGTGTCGAACCGCGCCCTCCTCTGACAAGTCTTACCCGTGAGGGTGTAGGGCTTGCAGTCAGTAACGACGCGTTGCAGGAACAGCCCAGAAGTCCTAGGCGGAGAAGCTACTTTTACAAACAGGTACTGGTGTAAAGCACTTGCAGCTTTGCACATGCCGTATGGAAAAGGAGCACAGATATGATGACTCTCTTTCCACGGTAAATTATCACTAAAAATGTTCAATAGAATAAAAAGAAGGAACATTACTTTCTTGGCGAGTTTCTTACAGTTTCAGAAAACGTAAGAAGCAGCTGAGCTTTTGTTCTAGTTTTTACTGTGGAGGAACTCTTTTACACACCGATGAAAATGTTTGCGCATCTTTGCAGTGTTTTTATACCTGTAGATGCAAAAAACTGTCATACTGAATTGAATGGGTGGTTGCAACAAAATTAAGACTAGATAGGTGACCAGAAACTGGTCAGGAGATAATAACACACCAATGAAAGCAGATTTATAAAGATTTAGTTCTCTGAATACACAGTACTGAAAATATCTTTACTGTGTAGATGTGATGGAGGTGACACATCTACTGAAACCTAATAGGACATTTCATTATTATCCTTCAGACAGCCCATGAAGAAAAGTTATTTAAATATCTTATGCAGCCATTTTATCCTTTTGTTCAGTATCAAATAGCTGTAGCCAGCAACATGTGCTTTTTACAGAACTGAAGGCAAAACATTAAGAGTAGTATTTTTTTTAGGAAAAAAAAAGATACAATGGCTGTCATCTGAAATTAGTCAAGAACTACTTTCTGGCTATTTCACATTAAAAATGAGCCTCAATGATTTGAGCAACCATTTTGAACTATTAACTATTAACTATTAACCATATAGTTAACTGTGAAGGACAAGAAACATGCTGTTACTAGATTCTTATACTAACAAAAAATGCCTCATTTTATGCTGCCTTCTTTTCAGATCTTTGCAGCGTGTGACTGGATTGATACTGTTCTTTTAATAAATAATGTGTTTGTATCACTATCATTCTGGTCAGTGCCTTCCGAACATATCCAGGAGACAGAGGAAGTATGCAAATTCAAAACACAGATTATTAAAAAGACCAAACTAATGACTCATACTTTCATTACTCAAAGGAAATAGTATTTGAAATACTCAAATGTGATAGTGGCAAAAATTAAGCACACTGCCATGCATTTACAGCAGAATGATATTTTAAAAACATGCCAGTCAACTTTCTGAAGTTTAACTGGTGGCTAAAGTGATCAGAACAGGAGGTTAGAGCTATTCCAGGACAACATCGTTGGTGAAAGTTTTTGACAGTATATTGACTTTCCTCACAACTTTTGTTTATGTTCATAATGAAAAGGAACTCTTTTTGTTCTTTGCTTTTCTGCTTCTGTTTTCAGTGAGCATCAACAGGCATGCCTGAGAGACTCCAATTGGTTTCAAAGCTGAATATGGACTGGGATGCAAGGAGAGGCAGCAGAAAAATGATAACAAAAGTAAACCATTCAGTATTCTAATGAAGTTGAAAAATTAGGTCTATTTATGTAAGTCAAAACTTATTTGCATTTTCTGACATTTATGGTCCTTTTCTCCCTCAATCAAGAGTTTATGTTATATAACAGATAGATTAATGAATAAGAAAGAAAAAAAATAAGCAGAAAGTCCTGCCATCTCGGTTAGTGATACCTGCAGTTTGGCCAAATCGCTTCTCTGGGCTTAACACTGTTTCAAAAATAGATTCAGTGGTAAGTGCATCCAGGACAAAGCTTTTAAAGAGCTTCCAAAACTGCATGTTTAAATACTTATTTACACAGGCCCAGCTGATATTTTATACAGAGCATTGGCAGATTCAAATCTCGCATTTTTGAGTAAGCAGCATTCATAAACCAAGGTACTTTCAGAAACCCTTTAGAACTTGTCTCCTTGTGCATAACTAGCATTACGAAGAAGCTTTAATAGATGTAATAGGTATGCAAATAATAGTTTCTAAATTACTCTGTTTCACAGTAGGCAGAACGTATTCTCAAATTATTCTCCCATTTAGATACTCTTTTTGATTTCAAAATGAAATAGAAGTTATCAGAGCTAGAATTATATGCCTACTGACTACTGCTTCTAAGTATTCTAAACTTATCTGGAATTACTATGTAGAGTGATATTTATCAATGCCAATACTTTCAATAGCAGGGAGGAGATCCTCTCCCCTTTCTTTCCTCCCCTGCTGAAGTTCCTGTCTTCCTGCAGGACAAGGGGAACAAATCACTCCAAGTCCCTCCAAGAGCACAAATCACAGAGAGAAAATGTCTTTTGCCCTATTATGGATAGGTTGGAATAGCTCTGCTGCTGATTCCTCCTCTCCATGACAGTAGAGAGGGAAGGTATTAAATATATTAGCAGTTTAGACAGCCCAGGAGGTATTAACACCTACATGAGATGACTCTCAGCAACACATCACACTTGCTTTACCTCCAGGCACAGGACCCAAGTGCTGCCCTCACTGCCTCTGCCCCAGACCCTGCAGGCGTTTGCCCACCCGTTCCCTTGTACCAGTGCTGCCCCTCACCCTCGCAGCCAGGTCTCACTGAGCCTTGGAAGAGTCCAAACTTTTTAATTTTGGTATTTTAAAGAAAAGAATCCACAGGAAGAACCTGTAAAGAAATCCATTTTCACCCCATTGCCAGCTGCAACTTAGGGCAAAGGGAGCAGAGATTTTACCAAGCTTTCCTCTGCAGTAATGCAATGGAGAAAGCACAGCACCAGACTCGTGAAGTCAAATTAAACAAAAGGACATTAAAAATTTAACTGATCCTGCCTTAGCAGGGGGGTTGGACCAGATGATCTTCAGAGGTCCGTTCCAACCCCTACCATTGTGTGATTCTGTGAACTGCTGAGACAACATTAGATCAAAGGTGACCAAAGGAAAACACAGTTGTGACAGAAGTGATGGCATTAATTTGATTAAGTAATTTCTGAACGCTACAGCCTGAATAATAGGAAGAACTCTCCCTATAAATTCCTCTCTCCCATTTCATTGACACTATGGACCACTGGACATTTGGCAGAAAACACAGTAAAGTAAAGCTGTAGCTCTACTAATTAACAGGGCCTGTGTATAGGGAAGGCAATGTATATGAGCAAAAAGACTAACGGCACAACATGGAAATGGAAAACAGGTGGTTCTGAGACTACATGTAGTAGCTGTATCCAGCTTTCATAAACTGCAATGGCAACAGCTATGACGGTGCTGAATGCAACTCACTGGACTGAAATGAGAACCCTGCTCTGATTTAAATCTGCTGTA
>NW_010564298.1:20638-35016 GCF_000687285.1 Phaethon lepturus | reverse complement strand
CAGCAGGAAAAGTGGCTCTAGACTCCCCCTGAGCCATCAAGGGCAGGGCACCGCTCGCCTCCTCGCCTGTGAACAACACTTGGGCACATCTGAGGTGTATGGCTAAATGTTTAAGATCATCAGTGGAGATCTCACAGAAACTTAAAAGTATACCAGGCATATGTAAGCACTTACTAAGATTTGTATCATCTCCAGCATCCTTGACATTTTACAACAGTGTTTATTTCCTTACTCACTAATTCACAGAACTGGATAATCTACACAGAATTTACACATTAGCAATGAGCAAGATTCTTGGGCATAACTTCATAAACATAACATTAGCACAACAATGTTCTAATATAAACATACACAATGCTAAGTAGGAGTAAAGCATTTCCTAAGGGCAGAGGAGATCCCGCATGCCCTCGCTGTGTGACAGCCTGCAGGGAACTCGCCAAGGGCGAAAGGACCCGGTTTGTCCTGTGGAGCAGCACTCTGCACTGCCTCTCCGGGCTGAACACGCAGAGGAAGGAGGCTGGGAATTCGGTCAGTGAATCAATGACCCTCCAGTTGTATCAGCCCAGCGCTTTTGTCAGGGGAGTGGGGATAAAACAATTCCAAGTCTAAAACAGCTCTAAGAAAATAGTGGGATCTAGTCTAAAAATGTGGACTCCTTTTCTTTCCATGAAGAAAAAGCCCACAAGTAGTCTGTGTATTGTGACCATAAAGTCCAACATGTAGCTTGTATTCACAGTTACTAGTGCTCACACATAAGACTAAAATGAAAATAAATCCCATTATAATGAATAATTCTATTTTCACCTGGTCACTAATGGGACATCAAAATCATTCTAAGACATCATTTCATAGAGATACCTAACAAAAATGTTTCCAACAAAAATCTGTGAAAATTAAACTGGGGGTTTAAAGATTCCTCCGTAATGCGAGGGAGTAGCTGTGAATAGTTGTGGAGAAGGCACACACTGCAACCAGATGCAGGCTTTAGTTAACTCTGTTAAGGATGTCAGAGGCATTTGCTTTCTCCCTGACTCATCCTTTTCCTTAGTGGATATTCTGACCCTTAGTCCTGGCAAATCCAGCAGTACCAAAAAGTTCTCTCTGGTACCTCATTAATCACTCCCCTGCCATGTGCTATCTTACCTGCAGATGTAATTCTTCTTGCAGGATTCTTGTAAATTCAGGCAGTTTGGTTTCTCCCTGTCCTCATATGAACACACAGGAACAATAGTCTGCCGTCTCCTTTCTGTACAGGCTACGTCTCGACAGGAGCAGAAGAGCATCCCGTAGCTGTGCTTTGGGGGAACTTTGTCAAAAAATAGCCGGAGGGCCTTATGACACTTCCGCTTGTTACAGATTTCATTAGACGTGCTGCTGGTGCAGGGGGTTATGTAAGCAGATCTGAACCTCTTGCAGGTATCATTTAGGTTACAAGCTTTTGCTGCATCCAAGCAATTGTTCCCCTTTGAAAGTACTGGCTCCACTAGAAAAAACAACACAACAGCAGTAAGAAATGTGTCACATTTATATTGAGTTTTGATGTTTGTGTTTATTTCACTGTTAATGAGATCCTGATTATATATTTATTACATACAAAACTTTCAGTGCCAGAAACTGCGACCGGTCCTTATGATACCTAGGGTAATGGTTTAACACAGTGAACAAGAGCACAGGCATGCGTTAAGGTCAGAATGCTGGAAAATAAATGACAATTACACCAGGCAGGCTGCACGTCATCTTCTTTGTAGCAGACATACAGGATGAATATTGGGTAAGACTCAGTCTCACTAAAAAATTATTAAAATTGCTGGTAAATTGGAAGGGATACATTTGGCCCATTGCACAAGAACACGGTGAGAACTCTGCTTTTGTAAAGCTCTGACATTTTTTATTTTTCCCTTGAACAATATAAATGACATTCAGTGTCTACACCGGGTAACAACATTTAAATGCAATTTGTGTACTCTGCAGAATGGAGAAGCCACATGCCTATTACTGCAGTTTTTGAGGTATGAAAACAGCCCACCCAGGCAGAAAGGAAAGCAGGTGCAGCCCCACGACTGCGAGCTCTCTAAGGCCACCCACAAGGCCTGTAAGCTCCACGCTTTGTGAAAGACATTGTTTTAAGATCTATAGATGCCACCTGAACCTGGAAGTTTTATGAAGATTACAAGCTTTGAAACAGCTGACGTAAAATTAACAAGTTGCTGTGAAAGAAAGGAGTATGTCTCTCTCGCGCACAGGCACACACTACAGGAAGTAACTCAGATAAAAGTTAACAATATAATTACACATTTAATTTTGCAATACATTATCCAGACATTAAAACCCAATATATGCTTTGCTTGAAAATGAAGGCAGCTGGCATTAGAATGCAATACTCAGTTAAGAATAATTGTAATGCTGCTCTGGATATTAGGAATGCCAACATCACAGATCCAAGAAAATACATTAACATTGCTACAGAATTTGCAAGCTGAACAGAAGATATTTTGCAAATATCTAAAACTCTGCAGCAACCTCTTAGCAGGGTTGACCAAAGATAAAACATCTCAAATGATCTAAAGCTCTAAGTTCTTCTTAAAAAAACCTTTTCTTCTAGATATTCCATCTTTTCTTAAAAACTCAGCCCAAGCCCCTTCTACCACTAAGTGCCACTCTTCTCTGTTCTCCTACCACTTTGCCTCCCATTCCCAGATCAGGACACCAACCTTTTATCTTTACCCATGGCAGGAAAAGATGATGCAGCTTGGCTGACATGGTGCACCGAGGTACTGCAGTTGCCTGAACTGACTGCACAAGACAGGCCTTAGTGCTAGCACACACCTGACATTATACAAATATATCACCTGCTACTACCCCATGTGTGCTGGGTTTGGGTGGGATAGAGTTAATTTTTTTCATAGTAGCTAGTATGGGGCTGTATTTTGGATTTGTGATGGAAACAGTATTGGTAACACAGGGATATTTTCAATATTGCTGAGCAGTGCTCACACACAGCCAAGGCTTTTTCTGCTTCTCACCCCACCCTGCCAGCGAGCAGGCTGGGGGGGCACAAGAGGCTGGGAGGGGACACAGCTGGGACAGCTGACCCCAACTGGCCGAAGGGATATTCCAAACCATAGGATGTCACGCTCAGCGTATAAAGCTTGGAGAGGAAGGAAAGGGGGGACAGGACATTCAGAATGATAGCGTTTGTCTTCCCAAGTAACCGTTACCCGCGATGCAGCCCGGCTTCCCTGGGGATGGCTGAACCCCCGCCTGCCCATGGGGAGTGGGGAATGAATTCCTCGTTTTTCTTTGCTTGCGTGCGCGGCTTTTGCTATACCTGTTACTGTCTTTATCTCAACCCACGAGTTTTCCCACTTTTACTCTTCTGATTCTCTCCCCTGTCCCACCGTGGGGAGTAAGCGAGCAGCTGCGTGAGGCTTAGTTGCCAGCTGGGGTTAAGCCACGACACCATATAATTTACCTATTCCTAGGTAAATTTACCTAGGAAAAACACAATGCCTAAGTCGTATTAGATTTGTTTTTCACTCTAGTGATATGCTGTAACTATGTTCAGTGCGTTTGTACATTTATCCTCTGTACATTTAACGTTCACACTCCAAGTCCTTCCCAATCCCATTTTCTTGCACAACAAACTGCAACTTTTTGCTCCTTATCTTCACAAATTACAAAATTATAAACATGCAACATTTGACTATAAATTAACAAACCCAAGCATTTCTTATAATAGCAGACTACCACAGTTTAAGGAACACCAGATGCAGGAGAGATGAGATATCCAAAATGCAACCCTCTCATAAAATCATAACATTTTTATATCAAATGTTGTATGACATTAGCATACAACTGTAAGCTTAACTATGAACGCTCAAAGGGTTTTTTTATACAGTATATAGAATTGTATGTTTAGTACAAATATAATTACTATGTAATCTGCAGGGCATATAATTATGCAATATATGAATAGTGCATGCTAATTACTATGTGATTGCAGAGTAATTACATGGTTATTTGTGCCTGCGAGTCAACTGCTGAATTCCACTCTTTAAAACAAGATTCCACCGAAGAGCTCTGAATGGGGCATTTCAATACGAAGAGACATCAGCGTACTCTATGATATATTATAAAGCATTCTTTAAAAGAAAGCCCAAGATGTAATAAAGCACCCCTTTGCTGATAATCATATACCTGTTTTCCATTATGGGTCCAAAATGTAGTAAATGCTGATACAGAATTAAAAAGCACTGTGAATATGAACCCCTCAAAAAACAAAAGGGACAGGTTAATCAATCTTTTTAAAAAACAGAGCACAAGCCAATTCACTGACCACGCAAACAGCCGTGAAAGTTATCTTGGATGAAATGTGAATTAGGTGCAAATTTTTCATAAACAATAGTTATGCTCATTCATATCTTTCACACAATTTATATCTACCCAAGACTTGCATTACTTTACATGTCATCGTTGAACATCGACCAGGTCTTTTGGTGGCTGGTTTTTTCTTTCTAGAACTACTCTGGGCTGTAACTTGCCACGTGCTTTTTCTATTTTGATACACATGTATCTAGCTATCGTTTCCGGCATATTTATAATCACATTATACAAATTCTTTCTACCTTTTAAAACCAAGACTAACATACAGCACGTAAGAGATATGCATCAACTGGATTTGAATTAAACGAGGCTGTCTACAAAAACTCTTCTCATTAATGTCAGCTTCTCCCAAGCTTTTAAAACATGTTTTAATGCAAAATTTACATTTTATGCTTTATTTTTATTGTGAAAGTACAACATAGTTATTCCTAAGTCCTGCGACAACTACAAACAGTTAACGATACTGAGAGTGTTTCTGAGGCTTACTTACACAGCAGTAATGCATAAGGTCAAAATTTCACCCAGCTTCTATTCTGCAAAGCTTAAATTATTAAGACAGGCAGGAGTTTGGCTCTTACTAGCTACTGACTACGTTAAGAGCAAATGGATGTAATCCAGGCTACTTTTCCTGCCGTTATCCTTTGGGAAAGGTGTGTGTAAGGAGATCCTTTTTCAGTTCCCACCTCTCTTGGGGCACTTGGATATGGATTGAGGGCGGCCAGAGCAGCAGCCTGGGACGAGTAACGATTCCTTCCCACCGCCCTTTCCCCACGCAGAGCTTCCTCTCTCCCAGGTCCGCTTTGCCTTGGGCCCACTCTGGAGATCTCCGCCAAACCATGCTGCTCTCCGCGCCTGCCACATCGCTGCGGGCTCCGAGGTAAGTTACTTCCAGGCAGGTGACACGTGATGCCTCGTGCCCGCGCGCGAGGCGGTGGTTCCACCGGCGGCAAGCGGCCCCGCAGAGCAGATCTGCAAACGCCGGGATGCTGCCTGACGGCAGGGGCCACCGGGCGGCGGCAGGAGGCCCCCGGGGGCTGCGAGCTGCTCCGCTGCTCTGGACGCTACCCTGATGCGGCGCAGGCAGAGTCATGGCAGAACACAGCCAGAGCCAGGAGCTGCTGCCTTGGTGGGAAAGCAGCAGCTCCCAGCACCCATAACGTCAGGCTGCCCGAAGCCGCCCTCCTGCCGGGCAGTTCGCTGTGCACTATCGGGCTCCCTGGTACTGACTGACCTCTGCACGGATCACCGGCTCACGGCTCTTCTACTCCACGTGCAACGTGGGCGTGCAAGGTGAGATGTTTTTCTGGTAAATTTTACGGCTGAAAAAACAGGCCTTCTATTACAGTATAAGGTGTTCCCGCTTTGGTGTTTGCTACCTCCTGAACCCCGCTGGCCCAGCATCGTTACAAGCTGCAACAGCTCTGGACTCGAGCTCCCATACAACAGCAGAGAGAGACCAGCCAAACGCTCCAGTCCGTTATCCAGAGACGTTTCTGAAGTTTTAACAGGGCTTCCTCTGCCCTGTGTGATGTTCCTTATGCCTCACCCTCTTTCACAGTCTCTTCACCTTGTTCTTTCATCTTCCTTGCATTTCCATTTCTATTCCATTTCTGCACCTACTGAGCCTTTGGCTGTCTTCTCAACTCCTGTTAACCCCATGGTGCCCAAGAAGGGATTCTCAGTGGATATTGGGAGCTTCTTATTCGTGCTGCCACTAGCCAGAAGGAGCAAAAAGACTATTTCTTGTTCTATGAGATTCTTATTAAACAGCAAAATGGACACTAAGTTTTCAATTTTCTTACAGCACATAAAAAGCAATTTACCGAGGTTGCCATTAAAATTACAATTACTATTTGCAAGTAATTAGCATTAGTAGGTTTTCTAGGGGTCTTAGTGAAGGGAATGCTGTAAAAGAGAGCGAGTGGTAAATGTTAATGTTACAGAAGGCAAAATTACAAAGTGATAGAGGTGACCACGTGGGTATGGGCCCCTATTAACCCCTAACCAATGGGTATATACTCCAACGCAGGTGCAGAATATGGCATATAGGAACCAAAAACTGACCAGAACAAAGAGGAGAACCACGATCCCACTTTAACAAAAGTGCTGCTATGGGGTTCACCAAAGTAATTCTGCTTTGTAAGAAGAGCAGATTAAAAAATAAGGAAAGCGTGGGAAAGACTGTCATCTGCATCTTTATAGATTCAAATAAACTGGATTCAAACATTCTCCTGGACAAATTATTTCTAATCCCAAATGGCAGAGAAAAAACAAGTCATCCCTGAGCAATCATGAGACTGGTACACATACATGTTATTCTGAAGTTCCACTTGTCTTCTACTCAGCATTTAGAGAACAGTCAGGCCTACCTCAACCCTTTTCCATAACCATAATAAGCAGGTGCTTTACTTTTTAAGTTAAAGCTAATACATAATCAGCTATACCCAGGACTTTCAGAGTACTACCAAATACGACACAATGCATGTTAAAATTAAAATCGATGGCAGCAGTAGGTACACCAGGTGGCAAGGATGTTGAGACTGACTCCAGTGTGCAGAAGGGCACACCCAGGGCTAGAGCAACAAAAGGACCTAAATAAACAAAACTGCCTAAACTGAGACTTTAGGCTCCTGAAACCAAAGCTGGAACATTTTACATTCCTTGTCAGTCATGTAAGTATTTGATAACACAAATTCCACAGGTCCCTAGAATCCTTTTCTGAATACAGCCAAAAATCTACTTGAGGAGGTAAAGACTGCCTCCTGTCTAAGCCCTACAGAGATCAAGAACATGTACATTGCTTAGTGTGAACCAACAGACATGATTTGGAAGTGTTCATCACTCAGCTACCATGTTCTGCACAACTGCTACGCCCAAAGTCTTTTTCAAAATACCACGGCCTTTGTTTTTATGAGACTCCACTGGTGAATCATCAGTTGGGATCTGGAAGACTGGTTCAATGCCTGCCCTGACCTGGAGACTCAGAACCACTGGTCTCACAAACCATCTCACTGTACAGTCTTCTCAAGAAGATGCACAGGAATGGTGCATATTGCAAAACAGAAGAGAAAGCATGATGCTTCAGCCCAGGGATGAGAGCTCTCCCTGGGAGGCCGATTGCTCGGTTCTGGCCTGCACCCAGGAATGAAAGTTATTTCTCTTAAAAGAGCAATGACTGGAAACCAGGATTCCCTGCTGAAGATGACTCTCTTAATTGTAACTCTACAGAGGTATGATCTCACTTGTGTGCTCTTCTAATCCCTGCTAAAAAAAAACATAACCTTTCCTATACCACAGCTCCTCCCCTTCCGTCCAGACCAACATACTGTCTAATCCATAGGGTACCCTCCCAGGCTTTGTGAAAACCCGTAAACAAGAGCTCAGAGCACAGGTGTCCCACTTCCTCAAAGACTATTCTGATAACTAACTTCATGACTAAAGCACCATGACATCTTCTGCTAGGTCCCCTTTAAAAGAAGAGTGGCTCTCTACTCCCAGGAGCACACACCGATTGCTGTGTGGACAGATGCACCTGCCTGAGGCTCTAAAATTGGCTCCTCGGCTCCAAAGTCTTCCAACAAATCTGTTTCTGTATTTCTTATTCTCCATCTAGAGATTTATTGTGCAGGGTTTTTTATTGGGTGTTTGGGGTTTTTTGTTTGGTTTTTTTTTTCCACAGTATTCCTTGTGCACTTTATAAGGATTCTGGGCATCTTTAGACATCACCTGGAAGCAGAGGCTCCCGACTTTACATGTTTAATCCACCTCTTGGTCTGTTTCTGGATGTTCATTTCTACAAAGAGGGACACACGCCCTGCGTGCTGCATTTTGCATTGCCCAAGTTCACCACTGGATCTGGCCTCTAACACTTAGCAGGACTCTCGTCTCTGTTTAGAGTTAGATCCGGATACCTTTAGTTCACCATTTCCTGGTGCATTTAATAGACATTACAGATAAAGACCGCAAGAGAAAACTCCTGTGCTGGATATGCATTGATGAAAAGGGGGAGAAATGATGTCTTAAGATTTCCTTTGGTACTTTCAGTCTTTTCTAGGGAGGAATGGAGGAAGGCTGAGCAGAAAACTCAAGAGGTGGCTGAAGCCCTGTGGGTTGGCTGAGGGACATCTGCTCAACTTACAGGTTATGTAAGAGGAAAGACTTGCAACCCCACAGTGATTTACATTTTGTTCTATGAGAGCAGGGAGGGAGAGGAAACCCTGCTCCCCAGTGTTAACAACATCGTGGTCTACAGCTGAAAAGCTTTCTGTCTTCACCCACACAAATATCCTGATCTATCACCTTTCATTTCTGCTACAAATCTAAAGAAAGGTTATGCCAGGGTCCCTAATTTTCCACATGGAGCTGAGGATAGCAGTTTTGCTTTATATTCACACCAGCATAGTGAAATCCATTTTATTCACTAGAGTTATTCTGAATTTTCAATAATCTAAGTTCAAGAATTTTGTTCTTTAATGCTACTTTTACTTCTCCTGTGCAAGGTATTTCACGTAGGAGGCAGAAATGTATGAATAAAATCAGAGGCTGCTAAACAAAGAAACTTCCAATTGTTGTAAACTGATCCAGTCACTGTTTCTCGCATTACTGCACCAACAATTTCAGTTCTACCCTAAAGAGTTTTAGGGTGTAAAGGTCATTTTAACGTATCTACACTGCACTTGCATTAGGGATGGATTATGCATGACTGGGACCATAGACAGAATATATTTTTTTCTGAGGGAGAGATCTCAGTTATTCCATGTACAATTCATGCTCTGTACTGAGTCAGAGGCTGGTTTTGTGATGTGGAAGGCTATCGCCACAGTTTCAGCTGAGTTGTTCTAATTAATTTTCACTTGAAATATTCAAAGTGGAAATGTGTTTCTGCATATGCTCTCATGTTATACAGTTCAGTATTTTATTATTAGCTAAATACTACGTCAAAAGAATTGAGAAGAAATTGGCACACATAAAAATACAGAGTAAATAATGAAAATATGTGAAAATATCAAACCTACACGGTTGCCATGAGAAGTGATTTACTGCATGCAAGTTCTCAAAACACAGTGAGGGACTGTTTACCAAAGTCATGCCAATTTACAGGGCAACTTTCAGCATTTCTTTTTATTACTGCAGAATTGAATTCACAACTTGTTTCCTCTTTTCCTCAGACTTGATTAATTACCGTGTTAACATAACTACTGTTCTCCTGCTTATAATGGGCTCCCTCTAAAGTGCTGCCCCAGCAAAATAAACCAGGAGAATGCTTCTAGCTCTTTGCTCTAGCATTGCAATCCTTTCTAATCTCACTATTTTTCAAATTTATGTTCCATTCCAATAAAACTTATGTGAATATTATAGCAAATCAGATAATACAAGGTTATGACCCTTGTAATTGATCCTTCAAGGTTCTTTTTGCCTTTTTCCAGTTGACGTGGTAAAAATTACATTTAGATGTGCTTGTTGACACTTGAGAATTCACTTTGTTGGTCACATACACTGTTTCAGAGAGATCACATTACTAATGATGTATTTCTAGTGCTTTATTTCTTCTATACCTACAACCCCATTAAGCTGTAAGCAAACCTCCCATGGGGCTATAAGGCTACAAGTATCAAGGGGGCAATGCTCCCACACTGCAAGGAGTTTAGCTGGAGAAAGTATTATGTGAGGACACAGGGTTAAACATCAGCTACTATTTTGAAATAGCTTCAAATAAATAAAAGCCACTTAAAATAAAAACTTAAGTTTCCATTTGTAGAAAAATACACATTTTAATGAACGCAGATCATGTATGTCAGCACTAGAAATCAGTTATCTGTAGCAATGGTTTCTGTATCACATGACCACTGGAATAAAGTGATTAATTGGACTGTCTCAGTAAATGCGATCATTACACTTTTAATTAACCTTTTCAACCTCTTGCACCTTTTAGTTTTGTTGTACATTAGATTTTTGCAGTTTTCCGGTTATTATGCTTGACTAAGCTTAAAACAATGCAGAGTTGTTTCAGATAAGAAAAACAATTCAAACAACTCTTACTGTTCCTAATAAGAAAATACCGCTGATACTGTCATCATAAGGGTAGTTATAAATCAGGTGGAGGACAGACATTCTGAACTCCGTGGCTACATTCCCACCTAATTTTTGTTTTGGCAGCACACTGTTATTTAATGGCTCTGGCTACCAGGAAACTAGCTTTTGAAAATTCTTTCTCAACATAGTTATAATTACTCCATATAAATCATACAATGATCAATTATAATAATCTTAGCTTCATCCATTATTTAAACGTAGCATTTGAATCTACACAGCAGGAGTGCAGGAAATTCCAGAGTCCCCTCTCTGCTCACTAACAACTGCTTTATTCCTGAAGTCATGCCAGTTACAGAAAAGAAGGGGCCAGACATGCTCTTAGCTATGACATGGAAACCTGAAATAACAACAGATTTCGGACGAGGAAAGGTTTTTGGCCCCGAATATGGTATTTTTTCTAACCACGCTAGCTTCCTGTTGTTGAAGCTAAATTCAACATGAGATTTTGCCTTCTTTTGGTGCACCAAAATCAGAGGAGTTCTATACACATTGAGAGCACAGTATATTCTTACTTTAAAATGGCTTAGATCTTTCTCGTAATATATACATATATAGAGCTGTAATATATGCTATAAAATGTAAGCATAGGGTCTGCTTTGAGGTTTAATATTTTGAAAATTTCCAACACATGTTACAGTTTTAACTAGACACCAAGAACTGCTTTGTCAATAAAGCTGTATTTTTCTGTTTTACTTTTTTTACTTCATTAAACAATAAAGCTGTTAAAATGTGGGACGTGAACACATAGTGTTAGAATGTATTAAAAAACCCAAAGTAGTGTTTTTGCGCATACAGAACCACACTTTTTCTTAACATCAAAAGAAAGAGTAACAGGCGAACCAAAGGGAAAGATATCAAAGGTGGGAACATGAATATTGTCTGGCATAACAGGAAAAGGGCTGAGAAAGCCTTCAACTTAGACTATAAATATACATACAAATGGGCACAACTCCAACACCAGGAACAAGACTATACATCCATATGTCCAAATTTGGGTATCATGTGAAATTTGTTCATGGGCAAATCACAAGTACAAGCTCAGCAAATGCTGCATAAGTAAAAATTACCTGGTAGGGTTTTCAATTTTTTTTTAAATAAGAGGCAAATGTGACCCACAGAAACTCTTTTCAGGAGATATAAAAACTCTTCCCAAGCAGTCGAATGGGGAACTCCATTTAGCTCATTGGATGCAGAAACACACAATGGAGGAACCAAGGAACTTCTCTGTGCTCCTCAGACCAAAGTCTGCCCAAAGTCCTAAAAAACTTGCAGCACTTAGATTCAGAGAAAGGAGATGTCAAGGAAGGAGAGTTTATCAGAGCAGGAAGGAAATTCCAGAAAGACAAAACCTCATACATGATAAAGCTGACATTCACATTTGATCTTAGAATCACAAAGTTGGAAGATATTTCATAAAATAATCCATCCTCCTGCCCCACAGCAAGACCAGCTATAGCCAGAACAAAACCCTGACTGATGCTGTCTCAGACATACTCAAGTCCATAGGACCACTGATGCGTGCAATAGTGCTGAGGGATCTAGCCTACGTCACTGTGAGGCTGACCTCCTTTACATAGGTCTTGGTGAGTAGGGGAATTTCCTGATGACTGAAGTAAAGTAAATGTCACAAATATCTTCAAGAAGGGCAAGCAGAAGGATACAGGGAATAACGGGTGCAGGGATGATTATTGAGCAACCCCTCCTTGAAGCCATATCCATGCACATAAAGGACAAGAAGGTCATGAAAAACAGTCCGCATGGATTTATCAAAGTGAAATCAGGTCCAACTGCCTTCTACATTGAGATGACTAGTTTGGTAGACAGAAAGAGAGTACAGTGCTAATTTACACTGACTTTAGCAAGCCTTTTGATACAGTCTCCCATATTAATCCTTGCAGCCATACTGGAAAAACAATGGATAGGAGGACCACTATGGAAACTGGCCCTGCTTTGAGTGGGACCTCGTATAACCTCCTAAGGTCTCTTCCCAACTTAATTATCTGCCTAAACTATGCTCTAACCTGTTTTTTAATAACTCTACAACTTTGCCAAATAGCTATAGTATTCCCTATGCATCCTATTAAATTTTTTCCTGGTATCTAATCTATCAATTCCTGCAATGTAACACCCCTGTTTCCTTCCTAACTTTACTCCTTTCCTCTTAGCAGCAGCTTTTTAACTTCTTGAACACTGTCATTCTCCCATCACTCCACTCTTAAGACAATCCTTCCCAATCTACTAATTCATTCTTTATAGCATAATTCATGTTTTCTAATAAACTTACGGTATTTTATTCTCAGATTTGAAAAAAAATTGAGATTACCAAAAAATCCATTGACTAAGAGTCACTGTATGAGTTGTACTCAGGAGATCGCTACAGACAGACAAAACCTGTTAATTCAAGAGTTGCTGAAGCATAGCTTACTCCAGCCTCAAGCAATACCAGTGTAGGTAGGGATGGTTTACACGCATTGACTGTCTACTGCAGGAGTATATATTAGCTTATCTATGACAGCAGCTTGCTCCTGATGGCTATAACCTGAAAAAGAGAGTCAAAGTATATAAAACCTTAGTAGAAAAATTATCCTACCTATTCTGCAGTATTACTCTTTCGGAAGGAAAATCAAGAAAGGACGGAGGGCTGGAGAAGTGACTGTGAATAGAGTCTGACAAAAGCAGCTGATGGGATAGATCAGGAAACATTTGAAAGCAGAGTGTGCAGAAAGATGCTCTCTCCAGCATAAGAGAAAAGCTCTACCATCTCTTAAGCTCTCCTGTAACTCCTATCCTGTAGGCACAGATGTCTCTGTGGTCATGAAAAAAGTACAGTAGCACAAGTAAAAGACAAGGCTAAAATCACAGTGAAAGCAGTGGTGCCAGAAATGGGGCAGATGCTCAATCAGTGGCGGCAGCAGTAGGGGTGGGGTGAGGGTTGCCTTCACACAGCAGAGAGCACGACAGTCAGAGAACAGCAAAAGTCACAGCAGCTGTGGAGGCACCAAATCATTCCCCTTTCCCTGCTGCTAGTGAAAACCATTCAGGGCAGTTATCTGGCCTATCTCCCAAACAATATGAGCCTCATTCCATTAATCTACCACCAGCTGCTCTTCTTTTCTCCATCAGTTGGTCCCAATGGAATCCTGTTAAACACAAATAAATTCAGGACAATGTGGAGAGGGTAACACTGGTAACTCTTGTCTGTTCCTGGGTTTGCTGTGGATCAGCTTCAGGAAGCGTATGTGTTGCTGCTGACTTCATTGTAAGTCTCACTGCTGAGACTTCAAAAGCCAATGATCAAGGAGATTTGTGCATTGAGGCAGGTGCACTTAATGGAACAAGGGAAATAAGATACATTGGAAATAAGTAACTTAAATGATATTGACTTACAGATTTAATAATGATTATGATGGTTACTATCCTACTGTGTGTCGAGAAGATAAAGCAGTACTAAATGAAGGTAAGGCAGCTGTGTATGATGTATGTCACTTACCTACATGCAACTGGGGGTTTATTAACTTGAGATCATTATGTTATTTAATAAATTAGACCACACTAATAATTAGACCACTGCCTCCTGTCTACTCTAAATTACCTTTTACTTCCACTTATGACACGTACAATAGAGAGAAAGCTTCTTTCTGATTTGTCTTCAGTGTTCTAGTCGTTCCCCTGTTCTCTGCCGATCCCTCTCCCTAAGCTAGGCTTTACCTTTACTTATCTCTTACAAATGTCCAACTTCTCTTCCCCTCCCCCCCCCCAAATGTAAAAATGTGCTTCTTCCTGAAAAAAAGCAATCAGGAAATCAATTTATTTTTACTACATTGTTTACCACATAGCACTTGTACCTCTTTTTTCAAGGTGCTGCCCCTTTGCCTCAGCTGTCTGTTACTGTTTGTCCAGTC
>NW_010564298.1:0-20607 GCF_000687285.1 Phaethon lepturus | reverse complement strand
GAACACCGTATTTTGACTTCCATTTGCTTCAATAAACTCTGGATCCAGGTTTTACACCCTCATTCAGTCTGTGTTTTAAATCCATTTAAAACAGCTAAGCACTTAATCAAGTGCTGTTATGAACTGGGCATCAGCTTACCCTCTCCTTGGCTCTATGCTGAACTCTAAAATACACATGGAATGCATTGGCTTTTATTTAGTGTATATTACAAATATGTGAATGCACACATACATAGCAAAGTAAAAACAACTGAAAGAGAAAACGACGGTTACACTAGAATTATTTCAGTGTTCACACACTAAAGTAAAATTACTGTCCTCCTGATTAGTGAGGAGTGATCTTCACCAAGTAAAATGACAACAGTATTTACATTTAAATAGTCTATTTTATTCGGAGTCACTTCACACACATGTACGCCACTGAATTGCAGCCGGTTCTGGAGTGGAGAAATGCAGCACCAGTAATACTGTCCAAGAGGTGCTGGAGGGACATGGATAAGAGATGAGCTAAGAGTGTATAATAATGCTGTAATCAAAACTATAACATTTACCCAAATAACTTTTTTTTTCCCCCAACGTTAACACTCCTAATCAGGTGAAAAGTGTTACTGCAGCCAGGAATTCAAATCATGAGACTGACATCCCAACTCACATATCCTGGTGGGGCACTTGTGCAGTACTGACCTAAATGGGTGGTTCTGAAATACTAATTCACTGGTATTAACAATATTAATGACATTGTGGGTGCAGCCACTACAGTGTTGCAGCAACAACACCTCTACAGTGCACAGTAGTTGTCCAGTGATAGAGTGATTCCCCTGGCACGTAACACAGCCCACTGATCACTGTGTGATGTGGTAACACGAGACTGGAGCTCCCGGAACCTCCTTGCATAAGCACAGCTCTAGTTTATGACAGTTGCTCTGATGTTCTGTCACTGAAGCCGTGGATGCAGGATGGGTGCAGAGGCTTTGTTGCTCCTTTCTGTCTGCAAACCTTGATGCTTAACCAAGCTGAGCAGAAAACTTCAGCAAGTTTCAGTTTCCCATTTTTCTCTACTCTCTTTTTCTTGAAAAACAGATCCAGTAACACTGTTAGGAAAATCCTGGCAGAGGCTTAAAGTGCTTAGAACCAGTGCCCCTCACAAACAGGCTGATGAGTTTCTTCTCAGTCCTGTTGGAGCTAAAAGGCTAACTGCACTCTATATGTATTTGCTCTTTGTTTGTATTTACATGCTTCTTCATCCCCATCAAAACCAAAACAGAATTTGCTAATCAATACCTATTGATTAGTGTCGTGGTTTAGCCCCAGCCAGCAACTAAGCACCACACAGCCGCTCGCTCACTCCCCCTCCCCCAGTGGGACGGGGGAGAACAGTAGGAAAAAAACCTCGTGGGTTGAGATAAACACGGTTTAATAGGAAAGAAAGAAAGAAGGAAACAACAATGATAATACCAACACAGGAATGTACAAGAACAAGTGATGCCCAATACAGCAATTGCTCACCACCCGGCGATCGACAGCCCGTCCCCGAGCAGCGATTTCCACCCCCCGGCCAACTCCAGTTTATGTACTGGGCATGACGTCGGATGGTATGGAATATCTCTTTGGCCAGCCTGGGTCAGCTGTCCTGCCTGTGTCCCCTCGCAGCTCCCTGTGCACCCCCAGCCTCCTCGCTGGCAGCCCAGCACGAGAAGCTGGACTGTCCTTGACTGCTCAGCAACAACCCAAAACATCAGCACATTATCAACAGTTTCTCATCCCAAATCCAAAACACAGCCTCACACTGGCTTCTGTGAAGAAAACCAGCTCTATCCTGACTGAAACCAGGACAATTAGTGTCAATAGCAGTATTTTTACTTTTGAATATAGTTACAAATGCATAATTTAGTTTAAAAAATAGTACTCAGATTAAAGCCTATGACCTAAACTAAACCTGCACCTTGAAGCTCGTGATATTCTAAAATTATTATGATGTATGACAGAGACATAAATGAATGGGCTCTAATGAAGAGCCCAAACCCCCCAAACAAGCACAACACATTGTGTTATTTATTGAGGAGAGAAAAGAATCTCAGAATTCACTACACGTTGGATACTGCACATGCATTTCTCATTCAGCAACAGCTCTTGCTCTCCAAAGCGCTCATGCAACTATGAAACTTTCACACGTCCAATTAAGTGTACATCCAATACAACAATATAGTTTCCTCCGTAATTCAAGAGCACAAGAAGATTAAGAACACTATTGAAATCAACACCAAAACTTCAAATAAAATGAATTATGATTAGCTGTTAAAGCTAGAATGATGTAGAAAAGAGAGGTATCCACAGTACAGTTAGTGCACCAGTAAATAAATAAAGTACAAAAGTCCCACATATTTGACATTTGAAGAACAAAACTATCCATCAATGTCTTGGCACGGATCGATCTAAGAGAACGCTACTGCCGAAAGCCTAATAGTATGATGGTAATAATGTAGCCATAAAGCCTCTACTCTGTAATTGACTGCTTCCACTTCAAGCTAACATGTCTAAAAGAGTGACTAATGTTCACCTAAAAATTTCACTTGCATTGAATGACAATCAGCTACACCTCACGCTATTCTCCATAGATTGCTTATGCTGGGTAATTGTTGAGGGACATGAGCCAGGGGGGAAATAGTCTACTTAAATACGGAAATTTATATGAAGAATGGTATGATAATCTCAAAGGAAAACAGACAGTTTCTCATCTGATTGTAAAACACAATGCAATTCAGCCAATACATTTCTTCCCTAAAGCAGAAGCATCAGTAAGTGACTCCGTAAATAGGTCAGAGTAGGTTTTATATTTCAAACAGGTATTTAAACTTTCAGCAAGTACAAAAAATACATTATATGCTTCCCAAAATTACAGCCTACATTCTTTGAATAAAGAACATATTTCTGAGAATTTGCAGAGAGATTGTATGCTTTGGTCAGATTTTCCTTTGGTAGAGGGGGAAATAAAGCAATTTCACTGAAAGTCGATAGAGTTAATTAGTGGTATAAAACCAAATGGAATTATAAACTTCAATGACATGATCTGTCTTTATAACTTACTATTGTGATCTTACAGAACAGACTATCTTAAAAATAGTATGAGATCACACATAGTTTATTTAGTTTTAATTTAGGAGACTACGATGAATTTAAGCACAGTTGTTTACTTTCCTGAATGAAAAAAAACTGAAAAACTGCAGAATCAGTTTGGATTTTTTTAATTTTTTGAGGCCAGAATCAGAAATTTAAATTTGCTTTGTAAGTTTCACTGCAGATAAAATTATAATTAAAATGTTTGGAACTCTCTAATGTATTGTGAGTGTAAGTCAGATTGCTCTGTTGCCTTTGATATATACTTAAAGGTAATTGGCTAGTCTTAGTGATGTATTTTTAAAGAGCTACCTATTGATTAGTAATGTTGCAGTATTAATATAACCACTTTGTGTGGATCAAGAAACATCAATAGCAGAAACCCATATTTATCCACAAATTAACTGGATATAGATTTGTTGCACCGAATGGGGTGTGTTCAACTCATTATTTTACAAGAGGAATGAAATAACTGTAACAATGAAGATTAAAGCAAACTTCGTTTTATATTTTAGCAAGTTCATGTTTTTACGCTTTTCAGAATGCATAAAGAAAGGACACAGAAGAAAAATTCCCACCTGCAGGAATCCGTGACAAAGTTGTTTTGTACTTTGGGACCTTCTGCTCAAATGCTAGACAAAATGAAATGTATAGTATCAACAGAGGTGTTTTTTTTTCTTTTTTTTTTTTTAATCCGATTAAAAATGGATCTTGTAATCTGATCCATATAGCCACAGCTCGTACAGTCACACTCATCTCACTGTCACCCAACAGGCTGCATAAGGACATAGAGGTTTTCTGATTTAAAGAGATACCTGAAAATAATACCCCAGCCTGCATGTGATGAGCCATCACACAAATGTGTAACTGAACACGAAAAACTGCTTGCAGATGAAAGCCTGAGAATACAGTGTATATTCACACAGTGTATGTAAATGTGTGAGAAAAAAACTCAGTTAATTTCCATAGGAACTGGCAGGGGAAAAAAAGTATTGTGCCCTCCTACTGCAAGCGCTAATGAATAAATTCAGGAAAGCCCCATTGTCAAATATTTTACCAAGCAGTTCAAAACTCATATTGTGTTGTGAGATCTTAACAAGATCAGAAAAATTCAAGGCTGGAATGAACTGTAATGGCTATCTAGTTCATCTGCCTGCAGCAAGCCAAACTGAGACCATCCTTTGCAAAATATCTGTCTATATCTCCCCGCGGAGGGGACGCTACAGCCTCCAGGGTATTGCATACAGTGCCTAGTTATTCTTAAAGTTAGATTTCTTTTCCCTAATATCTAACCTAAACATCGCATACTACAATTCAGACCAATTGACAATTACCCTGTCACAAAGGATATTAGACTGCTTTGACATTTGTTCTTAATGAATCCACACTGACCCTCCTTATCACCTTACATCCCCTGGATGCTTTTAAATCAAATTTTTTAATACCCTATTCTATCATCCTTCCAAGCACTGAGTTGGCTAACTGGATCATAATTCCCTGGGTCTTTTTCCTAGGTTTATTTTATTGATGTATTTTATTGTATTGTGTGTGTATATATATATTTTTTCTTTTAATAAGGTAGGTACTATGTTAGTCTTCCCCCAGCCCCCTGGACTCCTCTCTTCCACAAGTTCTCAAAGGTAATTGCTAATGGTACAGCAACAGCTTCAGCTTGTTTAAATACTCCAAGATGAATTTTATCAGGCTTTTGGAGCATTTTCAGGCCATCAGAAAGAAAAAAAATCTAACATTTCTTATGTGTTTTTCTTCATGGAATCACAGAATCTTTGGGTTGGAAGGGACCTTTACAGGCCATCTACTCCAACCCCCCTGCAGTGAGCAGGGACATCTTCAACTAGAGCAGGTTGCTCAGAGCCCCGTCCAACCTGACCTGAAATGGTTCCAGGGATGGGACATCTACCACCTCTCTGGGCAACCTGGGCCAGGGTTTCACCACCCTTGTTGTGAAAAAGTTCTTCCTTATGTCTAGTTGAAATCTACCCTCTCAATTTAAAACCATTGCCCCTTGTCCTATCCCAACAGGCCCGGCTATAAAAGTCTGTCCCTGTCTTTCTTATAGGCCCCCTTCAGGTACTGAAAAGCTGCAGTAAGGTCTCCCCAGAGCCTTCTCTTCTCTAGGCGGAACAATCCCAACACTCTCAGCCTGTCCTCACAGGAGAGGTATTCCATCCCTCTGATCATTTTTGTGGCCTCCTCTGGACCTGCTCCAACAGGTCCGTGGCTCTCCTGTGCCGAGCACTCCAGAGCTGGACACAGCACTGCAGGGGGGGTCTCACCAGAGTGGAGTAGAGGGGCAGAATCCCCTCCCTCAACCTGCTGGCCACGCTGCTTTGGATGCAGCCCAGGACACAGTTGGCCTTCTGGGCTGCAAGCCACATTGCTAGCTCATGTCCAGCTTTTCATCCACCAGTACCCCCACATCCTTCTCAGCAGAGTTGCTCTCAATCCCCTCATCCTCCAGCCTGTATTGATACTGGGGGTTGCCCTGACCCACGTGCAGGACCCTGCACTTGGCCTTGTTGAACCTCATGAGATTCAAGACTCAAAATACTTGAATCCTTGAAACTAAAAAGGAAACATAAATATTTAATATTTTTATGTGTGTGCCTTGTCATGTAATAACATACCATATGTTAGAGGTCAAACATCTTAAAACTTCCTTCCTAAATGGATTGCCGAGTTATGTTGAACACTTTTCGGGTGATCTTTTATCAGTAGAGAATAGTAGTTCTCAAAGTCAAAAATCTGTCTTTTCACCTCCAATACATACAGATCATTAAGGAATAAATAGACACAGGAAGCAAGGCCTAAGGTTTTAGCACTCTTTTCTTGTTTTTTTGCTACTCTGGAGAAGGAAAACAAATTTCACCACAGCTCTGAAGTTAAACTAGATTTCTTGTGACTTTGTCTCACCACAGTGGCCCAGAGAAGTGGAAGCATTCTGCGAAATCAGACTCTGAAATATGGCAAAGTTGGCCAAAACTTTTTTACTGCATTTCATTTATGATCAAACACATAAATGGATATCCTTTCTGTTCAAATTAACTAAAGCCACCTATGGCAAGAACAGGATCTTCCAATGTGCCCTCACTTTCTAGAGCTTCAGAGCCCCAAGCTATGAGCAAAGTGTTCTTATTCAGAAGAGACCACAATGTCACCAGATTAGGACACGCTATCCACAACCAGTTGCCCCATCACCCTCTTAAACTTGTATCTGACCACCAGATCCACCCTTGCCTATGGATCCAGCAAGTCAAGGACTTCCACAGCATGCACTTTACAGTCAGATCAGCAAGGGACTTTTTCACAGGATCTGTCCTCAACAAAACTTTTTGTTGAGCCTTACAGATAACAGGGCCTCTTCTATTTGTTCAGGAAAGCAGTGAAACTAACTGGACTGCAGGAGCTAATCAGGGTCCCCAAGCCCTATGCCTGCAGAGCTGTCAGTCAGAGCTTGGGAAGCTCCAAACCCACTCTCGTAGCATTTCCTATTCATCTATAAAAATCACGCAAAGCTGCTGAAGGGGCAGTGCCGGGACCATCAGCTTCTGTTTCTGAAGGGCTCCTGGAAGAACTATCAGTCTGCTCAGCATTCAGCCCCTGAATCATAGGAGATGGGATCAGGGAATACCACGTCAAATCAAATATAACCTATGGCTTTCAGATGAGGGCCATAGCCATTAAATGATCCCTCAAGTGCAAAAGTATGGAAAGCCCTGCTATAAACAAAGGAGGTCTAGTTCCTGGATGAAGCACTTTGTCCTCCCCAAATCAGCAATTCCTTTCAAGGCAAATTAAAGTGTTGGGATAGAGCTACAACTATCTTAGAATGGCTCTTAGAAGAGTTCCCTTCTCCTCTGAGTTTGCAAAAGCTTAGAATAAGCTCAAAACCAGGGAATACACTCAACATTATGGTAGACCATGCCATATCAATTCCACAGCTGGATCCCTGAGGCTTCTGAAGCAGCAAGAGCAGGAAGGGGAATGTAAAGGAAGCACAGTTTATTATAATTGACAATTTACTGTGGATCTGCATTTCCTAAAATTGCAGCTACCGCAGAAAAAACACAAGGATTAGCTGCTTCAATAAATGTACAA
This sequence comes from Phaethon lepturus, assembly GCF_000687285.1. NCBI lineage: Eukaryota > Metazoa > Chordata > Aves > Phaethontiformes > Phaethontidae > Phaethon > Phaethon lepturus. Next base: position 13,374 of record NW_010564298.1, on the reverse strand, counting down.
CTTGCATAAAATTTCCCTGTTTTATTTGTTTCCTAAGAATAATTCTAAGGTCATTTTTGTCTTTCTGTAAAAAATTAAATAGTCAGCTTCTCTGGTTTGTCTTCATCCAAATATTTCTGTAAAGCTCATTAATGATTGGACTACTTCTGGAAAAGCTCAATTTGTATGTAAAGCTTGCCGCAAACTTGTGAAGAAGTTACATGGCACTACATCAAATGAACTTTAACATTTTCTTACTTTCTTTTAACCGATCTCACAGGTGCGTTACATTTTGCTATGATATTTTTATGCATTGCAGAATCCTAAATCGTAATGACCCATCCAAATTCCCAACAAGTTAAGCAGATGCATAAGAAGCAATTCAGAAAACAAGAAGTAACACTAAGAAAAAAGCCATTAAACATGCAGAGAAAGCTTTTACCAGGGCAAAGGGATAGGTCAAGTTGTGCGAAAAGGAAATATAAGGAGCAGTTTAATGGCCTTTAAATGCATCAGTAATTTTACAGCATTTGCTTTTTTTTTTTAAATAGTGAAAGGATGTACGCAGCACCTAAAAGCTACTATATTTAACTGGAAAACTAAGTGACCACTGTTTACTACTACAAAATCCATGCCCCAGGTCCAAGACAAAAAAATTACTATTTACTTCTAATCAACCAGTTAAAAGGCTTTCCTATATTTAAGCTACTAATTTTTCTGAATTTTCATCCAAGATTCCTCATTGTCATTTTTGAGAAATTGCAGCAAATTAATAAGGATCTCTATCCATGGTTGAAAATATTTTTGTATAACAATGAAGCCATTAGTCTTTTTATTTCTGTAAATTCCATGAGAGCAAGAAATAGAAGCACAATAAAAATCTTTTTCATAACAGTTGATTAGAAAATATGGCCTGCAGAAAGCCTAGCTCTCTTTGCACTTTGCACATTAAGAATCCAAATACGTTACCAAAGCTGGGATTTTAACCCCCCACAGCTTTAGCACAAAGCAGCACATTAATAAGATACAATTTAGATTTGCATTTTTTAATAAGCAAGGGGATCAAAGAAAATATGAATGCTGAAGGGATGTTAAATCATGTGCAAATTCAAACATCAAGGTATACTAAAGAATGAAGACACATTTGCACTAAAGTAAGCGTAGTAAGGTTTTACAGAAGTTACGGTGAGCAAAATGTTCTTTACGAACTGTTTGCCTGCGCCTAGTATGTATAGGAGAGAAGCAGAATCATTCAAGTTGCACTAAATATTTTGGGGATTTGCATATGTTAATATTTGATGGTGAATCAGCAGGGGTAGTGGGGGAGCAGCAATGAAAGGATCAATCTTTCTAATAACCTAGTACTGTTCTCATTAAAGACTTTGGCTTGTTTCTACATGAATATCTTGAACTACCATGTATTTTCATTCAGACATCAGGATGGCGTAGCTCACTAATTGGCCGCACTGCTGTTATCTGCTGGGAGTAACCATGAGTATGGGCATACCAACCCCAACGGATTGGTACAAAAGCCTGCTGATGACGTGCCGTTAAAAAGGGCTACATATGCACATCTTCACATCCCATGAGGTGGCTGAGCTACCTCCCAAACGGCAGAATGCAAAGCAGCACCAGCACTTCTGCCATTTGTACATATCTAGGACAGCTGACAGGTACGTAAAGGGGTATACGGTTGGTGAAAAGGGCACCAAGAAAACAAGGAGGAAATGGCCTTGACAGGCTAATGACAAACATTCTTTTCTGTAAAACTGTTTTACATTTTTTGAAAAATTGAGTTCAGAAGCTAAAGCTGCCTTCCAGGCGTGACCAGCATTTACTCATCAGATCACCACAGGCCTCGATGACCTTGGCAGTCTTACAAGGATCGTATTTTCACATGGATGACTGTTCATGAACAATTTCTCCAAACAGGATTTCTGTCAATGTCAGGCACACTCATCTTTTTATTCTACTTCCCTTTCCTTGATTAAACGTATTTATAGTGGACATTTAAGAGAGAAAAACAAGTCTTCACTAACATGCAGGTTTAATAAAATGCAATCAATCAATCACAGAACTAAAATAGTGTTTGCAGTTATCCCACTCTTCACTGCTTGCATGCTTTGTCCCTCTGTCTATCCTAGTGATTTACTTTGTAAGTTCATCAGGACAGGGTTTATCTTGTACTGTGTGTTTGCATACAGCCTGGCAGAACGGAACCTCATTCACAAATGGCTCTTGAACATTATTTAGTAAACATGATTCATATGTGGATCACCTCTATCAGTCTTACAAAGAGTGACAGAAGATAACACCTTTTGAAGGAATCGCTTTCAACACTTCAGTGTCAGTGTGCAGCAATGCTGTACACTTACTGTAAACTTCCAGTCTATAAGTTTCCCGTGAATTTTCAGGGCAAAATGCTCAATATAATTGGAGTATACAATGAACTATATTCTCTGCTTGCATTTAAACTCAAAAATCCAGAGTAATTTTGTTACTTCACTGAAAGATGTCAAATTCTGTCTCATTTCATAGCCTTCTCCCATCTTCAGAAGATACCAACACAGAACAAGAAATCTAATCTACAGCTTTTTAAGCATCACACGGAAAAAATGAGGATATTTATTGTTTCTCTGCATAAATAACACATAATAGAAATCTATATATTAAATTGAGGAAGAAGTCTGTTCTAGCCCCCATGGCGGAGCCTCTACTCAAACATAAATACTGATTTTATAAGCAGAATTCAAGATTTAGTTCTTAATTACCATTTCCTGTCTCACCTACACCTGTACTGACAGCAAATTAATTGATACCATGTCACATACACACCTATCTTGCTACAGCAGAGCTTAATGGAGACGAAAAAGGTACAAAAATGTCCTGGAAAGCAGCTGTTATTGGCTGCTGTCAGACAGGGATAGATGGACATCTGTTCTGATTCACTGCAGAAATCTTTCTATTCTTAAATTCCTAACACGTGCATAAATCATAAGAGGCTGAACAGAGCAACTACGCTATATATGAACATGATGATTTTTTTCTTTTTAGTGGAAAATAAACTTGGACAAAAACATCACTAGAAAAACTTCTAAAACCTGCCCTAATCATTGCTAGTTTTCAATAATGTATTTATTAAGTCATGTTTTCAGTCACAGAAATACAATAAAAAATGGACAAATCTGCTGCTTTGAAAGTGATAAATGAGTTAAATTTCTCAATTCAAAAACAGCCCAGCTAGTGCCCTGTGAAAATTTTAAAGCTTGGCTGCCTAAATGTAAGATGGTATGGGTATCACATGGCACAGTATCATCCTGGATACATACCTGAATTACTCTCTGGGACAGATCTATCAAGCTTTATTGAGTTGGTAAAAACAAATGGCTATAAAGATCACTTTGGTTTATGAATCCAGTCCATAGAAAGAAAGAAAGAAACATTTATTCAAATCAGTGTCCAGCACAATAGCTAAAAGCAAGCAATAGACAATAAAACAAATTGGCGCTTGATCTAGTACTATTCATTATATTTTAAATATTCTGTAGTACGTACTTTTATATATGTCTTATTCAAAAATTGCTCCATTTAGCTGTTGAAACAATACAGTACGGTATTAATGCCAAATCTTACCAAAAGCTATTTTGTCTCAGCCAAAGGGGAAAACAAAAAACCCCACAAAATTCTAATTTTCTGTACAGCACTGTCACTAGATATATAGCAGAGATACCAAATTGTAAACTAACTAGAACAAAAGAATCACCCTTTCAATGAGTGTAACATATCATGACAATGTCAATTTGATTAATGTAATGGGGCCACATTTCAGAAGAAGGAAATTACAGGTCATTAGGGTAAGTTAAAATTATGTTATAGATTTTCTTCATTTGGCTAAGGATTTATCAAATATTTCTCTTTCAATATCTTACGTTTTTCTTTAAAATCTCACACCATTCTTCTTGCCTCCAACCAGTTTTAACTCAGAAACCGACAAGCGTGAGTTGTAACACTTTGTCTGATTAAACAACATCTGGATGGATTAGAAAAGAAAAAAAAACCCTCGTGAATCTACTATGAAAGAAAACTTCTTTTTATTAACATACCCACACACCCAAGTCCCTTTTTTTTTTAGCATAGACTTTTAGTAAACGTACAGTTGGGTAAGTTTTGTGCCTTGGAGATACAAACACAAAATGACAAGCAAGACAAGCCACAAGAGTTTGGAGGATGAAAACAAAGATTTTGGAGGCAGAGGAGGCATCTTAGGGAAAATACAATCTAAAAGAACACGATGAAAAGCAAAACGGAAGGATGCGATAACATGGGGAGAGGCAGATTGGGCAGAACATGTATGGAGGGGAGAGTGAGAATAATTGAGATTTAAAGGCAGAGAAGATGAGCTTTAATGTGATCTGGTAAAAGATAAGACGATCTAAAGGATGCACAAAACTTACAAAAACAAACTACTAGCCTGCCAAAAATAAATAATTTCATATGTTTCTACTCACGGAGTTTTAAAAAATTAACTGGATGCAAGGAATGAGATTTTCGCCACTACTGAGGATGGCAGAGAGCATTAATATAAACAGAGGGGAAGCATATGGCCACCAGGGGCGCAGAAGATGCCCCAGAAGATGGTGATGGATGGAGAAAGAGGACATCTATTCATATACACCTATGCAAATGTTTTCTTTTCAGGGCAGAGAGGGGGTCTACTACTTTGTCTTTAGCCAACACAGGAAGGCATAAAGCAAGACTTCTATAAATCCAGTCATGTCAAGTCACAGCATGAAAGAAATGTGTCAGTTAAAACCAATTCAGATCACATCATGCTGGTACACTAAATACGTGAGTGCTATCCTGCACTTGGAAGGCTGCTTTGCATGCTATAGAACCTTTCTGCACCACCCACAGAGCATCTCTCAAATGCAGTCAGAGAGCATGGAGTTTTGGAATCTTCCTGTGGGATTATTTTGCCCCATTATCCACAGTTGTTTTAAAGTAAAATTAAATCATCTCTTGACTTAAGCTAGTGAGGGGAAAAAAAAAAAAAAAAGACTGATGAAATCCAGCAAGTTGAAGATAAGATTTCATTATGGATTTTTGCAAAATCAGGCAAATCATAGTTCACATCACCAGATCGAAACATAGATTTTTATATTTGATGTTTGAGTAATTCTGGGGTTTTAATCATTACATATTTCTTCCTACTACCACAAAATATTAATGAATTTATCATTTATCCCCCTAATATTTCAGAGGGGCAGTAAGTTCCAATTTATAGCTATGGAAACTAGGCATAGAAAAAGTATTTATGGCTTGGTCAGACCACAAGTGAAATCTGTGTATTCACAAGGGATTTAAGAGATACTCTAAGCAGCAAACTTAGGTACTCCAGTAATTTCTTAGTCATAACACCATCTTTCCATACAAAATTTTGATATAACCTAAGGTCTTAGTTGACATTGCAAATAAATGGACCTAGGCATATTTTCATAACTTGCATTTTCATCCAGCTAGTGATTCATCAGTCAAAGCCGCATTCCCAGTCTGACAGACTTCCCAGTAACATTTACAGAGGAAGCCAAGGTTAATTTTGTTCAAGTGTGGACAGTTGAAATGAGCTCTTACCCCAGTTAAGTCTTTTCTCCTTAAAATTGCCATGACAGTTTTTCAGGAAACAAACTTGAAAAGACCGTACACTTCACGTGGCAGTGATGAAACAAAGATCCATAAACCGTAAACCAACATACAGTATTATACAACTTGACAAAGACTACTTTAAGTCTACTCTGCTGTAAGAGTTATAATTCTAAATGGGTTAAAAATCAATGACCGGTGTACACTTTAGAAAACATATATACACTACTGTCTTTAAGCCACCTATACATTTAGAAATTTCAAATCAGTGGACCACTAGGCATTTAGCCATACATAGATTTATCATATTCTTATGCATACTGTTTTTAATTAGGTATTATTTTAACATGTCCTCTTTGAAAGCAGAAAGGCATATGTCAATAACAACTATGAATGATTAATTCTTCTGTTATAGGATCTTAATAGGATCTAAGCAACATAAATTTGTCTAAACTGAGCCCTAAGTATATTACAAATGTTAATAGAGGGCCAAGGCATTGTCTACATTAATTTGATAAACAAAGTGATGGTTTTCATTATTAAAACGTGGTTCCCTGAAGTATAGATTAAAAAAAGGTGAAAGGACACTAAAGAAAACAGAGATCGATGAGATTCAGCTTTGTACGGCACTGCATGGAAGTAATCTCACTGGCATGCAATCCAAGATGACTTCTGAAAAAAACAGATGAAACCTGTTTGAATAGAACAGACCTCCAAATGGGTGCCCTCCTTCCACATGTGCATTGTAGCCAGAGAACTCAGGGTAGAAAGGAGTCAGGGAAGGATATCTATAGGCAGAGGTTTGTGAAGCCAAAACGCAGCATCTGTAGATGGCAATGCCCTGCCAAAAGGTCTGATAGCATTGGGTCTGCTCTGTAGGTCTTTATATATCAGCTCCAGCACCCAGGCAACAGCCAAGTGCCCAAATCAGCTAGAAACATAGAGAACTGAGTGCCTGATAAGTGAAATATGTCTTCGATACTAAAAAGACACTCAAAATTTATTAGCATCTGAGAAAACTATTTCAGTGCCTTTGGATCCTACAACAATTCATAAGAAGTTAACCAGATTCCTATTTGTCACTAATATTCTGCTATGGTAATATTATTAAAAAACTCCCTTGGCATGCTATTCAATATTCCAGCTTGGCATGATGTGCTACTTTCCAGCATAAGTCTTTCAAACAAATCTATTCTGAAAACTAAGGCAAACACTTTGTAGCTGAGACATGACATAAGATACTTCCATCCATGATCAAAACTCATGGTTACACAGCTGCCACTTATTTTTAAGACTGTTCAGCTAAGCCATCCTTGACTCGAAATGAAAAGAAAGAAAAAAAAAAAGAAACCTTGCTGGTCAAAACCTGCATATTTTTATCAAAAGGACATTTAACAGGTCATGTTCTTATTGTGCATAAATACATCAACATATGCAGACACCCACATATACAAACACTAGGTATACAGTGGAACACGAAACTCAACATACTGCTATATACTAACATTCTGTAACTAGGATTAAGTGCAGTGAGACTTTACATTGTTCAGCTGCTACAGTAAGCTGATAATGCTGTTCTTCCATTACCTCATGAGAATGTAAGTACCAAAACACAGCAGCCTCTGCTGTAATGTGGAGTACACATTTCAGAGAGATTGAGAGACAATGGGAGGGAGAGCATGAAAAATGGCAGAGGGCACATAGTAACGAATAAAGAAAAAAACCACTGCTAATTTCCCCAGGGTGGGTATATTTAACTGTCACATCTGGAATCCATGTTTAAATATCAATAAGGGAATTGATTTTCAAAGAAAGGTTGGAAACTGAAGTGTTCTGAAATCACTATGCAATGCTGTTTACCTAACAGCGTGGATGCAGGTTTTACAGCTGCGTGTTGGATACCGACAGCCACAAGAACCAGTAACCCCACAGGGATGCTCACACGGATGTCCTCCTTGCCAAAAAGGGATGCTCACAAAAGCAAAGCAGCTTAACACCAGCCAAAGAGTTTAAAAGTCTCAGACACAGTTCTAGAGCTATTAGCACAACAATAGCCTCTCCTGGGCCAAAAAAAGCCACGTCAAAGTACTGCTTTTACAGATTCTCATCATGATAACTACACTCCAGCCAAGCGAGTGGCTGAAAAGCCACTAAGGGCAACAGTAAGAATTTGAGAGATGTGGCATTTGAAAAGCACTTCATATATAAAAGAAAGCTTTGTTTTCAGAGGTCTAGCAAAATGCAGGTCCCAGTTTACTCAAGAAAATCTTTACTCCAAAAAATGTCTTCTGAAGGCATTTAAGGTTAGTGGCAACTCTGAATTAGTAAAGGACCTCAAGATTCAACAATTATTCATCTGTGCATATGTGCACTTCATGTTGAATTTAAAAGCCTCTAAAAAACAAACAAGTGAACCTCAGTATTTTTTTGGAAAGGTCAAAAGCCCTTTGATTACGAACAACATTGGTGAAGTGTTTGGACTGCTAGTGTAAACTTCTCTAGCGTTATGGTAAAGACGAAAAGACAGAGAGCGGCAGACAAGGTACAAAGACACTATTTCTCCTGCAAATGCATATGTGAATTCTGCATGTGCTAGTTTGCTTTGAGCTATGTTAGGTCATGTTGTGTGACACACATTTGATTTGATATAAGATTTAGAAGGACACACCTATCAAAATATGTTTATAAACTGCCTGCAAAACTAGTCAACTGCATTTTGCCTACATCTGAAGTAGATGCAGGATGCTTATTTGTAGACCCAAAGGCTAGCCGCAGTCAACAAATGCTGCTGGATTCATTTTTTGTAAGAAAAACAAACGGTGTTCATTCTATTGACATTCTATTTATCACTATTTTGTTTGAATATGGAACTTGGGAATTAAGGCTATTTCCCTCAGCCTGTTAGAATAATACAGTGCAACATCTTTGCTTAATTATTGCTTTTAAATTATAACACAGCAGAGAAAACATAAGACAAATTAAAAACGAAAATGAATTGATCTGTTTACATCTGTACACAGGAACACTAGAATGAATGACACTGCCGTTATAAAACATTTATGCTTGAGTAAATGAGGTGTTACACTCTGTTGGAAGAATATAACTGTATCTTGGAGAGCACTGTTTAAAACAGAAGCATACACGGTTTGTGTTTATAGAAATTCACATTTTCATTTCCGTCTGTTACTGCATGGATCTGTATAAGCCAATTTTTACCTGATAAAAAGGTGTTTCCAAGAACACCTATGGGCTTTCATCTGCTTATAATGTCCTCAGAAAGGGGACAAACAAAAAAAGATATACAGATTGGAAGGGACTATTCCTATATAAGGGCAGTTACATACACTCCCATCTTCCATTGCTGTGGTATCCTAGTCTGAGTTTTCTCCCATGCACTCAAGGATCCACAAACCCATTTCCTTGTGGAACTTGTAGAAAGTGTCACACACAGCCACTTTTGAGTTTAAGTTGTCAGGCTGCCAGGAGAAAACACGTTCCATAGGTAACATCTGATGGGTAATGGGTAATCTGTCCAATTTTAATTTAGTTGATATATTAGGTTGGATTTTAATTCTGTGTTTATCTGCAGACAAAAAACTACATTCTTAAAAACATGCCTGAACTGTTCAAGTGAAACAGAGATCGAAATGCTAATTGAGTCTTCTCCTAGAAAGGTTTTGCTTAGATCTGTGAGAATACAAAAGGCCAGTTAATGGAAATATATGCAAGAAATTTTGTTTATTCAGTTCAAATCATATAGACAGGTTAATTAAAAATTCACAAAGGATTTGTTTTCTGTGTATCAAGCCTAGGGGTTCTTGGTGTTGTGTTTAAACAGGTGCATGAAAGAGCAATGAAGGGAAAATAGATATGTATCCTGAAAGAGGAATTTCAAAAGAAAATCAATATCCCAGGCAACAGAAAAGATGGGATTTATCATTCGTGCATGCAAATGAGCGGGTAGTTGGGATAAGAGCCAATGTAAATTTTTTATTCCTTTTGTGGTCTAGTCCACTCTGAGGCTTCAAATTTCAGCAAACTATAATGAACTGATAAAGATCTGTATCATGAGAAGCCCCCAAGCAGAGAAGCATGTGAGAAGTCGTGCATCCCACACGCAGTGCACAGAGGCCGTCTCGTTCGGGAGCAGAAGACCAACGGCCAAACAGAGCTAGATTCTCTCCCTCTCCAGTCCAAGGAACAAGTACTGCACTTCCATGGAACAGGTATGTTTGTGTAAATTCCTTTTGGAATTTATCTGGGATAACAGAACAGCCTAGGTTGGAAGTGACCGTGAAAGATCATCTGGTCTAACCTTAATTAGGCATTCTCAGGGCTGGAGTGAGTGCCACCAAAGGACTGCAGCGGACAGGCGTACTACAGCTCTAACACTGAAACCAGCTCCAATGGAAGCTGGTCATTTCGTACCCTGAAAACATCTTTTCAATGTGAAGAAAGATTCTTCTTATTTGAGATTTATAGCTGTAAGTAATTTTCTTCTCTTATGTCCAAATCAAAAGTATTTAGGCTCCCAAGAGGATGGGAACATAGGGGCTGAAACAGTAACTAGATGTGCAGGTACTTTGTTTGACTGAGGCCCTGGAGTTTAGGCTGATTCTCATTGAAGTCAGGAAGAATAATTCCATAGCTGTTATGGGTAAAAACACTGATTGTGTCATCAACTTGTATTTTCTATCTTCTCACACTTCCATAAAAGGCTAATACTTCTATTGTTTAATCTAAAATGGGAAATATTTCTAACTGGCACACTTGAAGGAAACAGGTCTGTCCTCCAGAGAAAGAAAGAAAGATCCGCTTTGAACACCAGAAGACTGTGGTTTCCTTCAGAACATTTTGACCAAGGGCCACTGCACAGGCAAATGCAGACAGCAGCTCACAGCTCAACCACGAAACACCAAACACATGCCACCAGTGGTAGACACGCTAAGCAAGGGGCACAACATTACTGCGTAATTGATTCTGTTAGAGTAACCAGAGTCTTTCTGCATCCCAGGCTCCAGAATTCTGTATTCCTGAAAGAGTAACTTTCAAGAATAGAAAAGGGCAGCCTTAAATGTATGTACAAAGGAGGTAAACTTTGAAGAAGGAAGTTCTTTGGGATGGAGTAACAAAGGAGAGATTATGAAAGTAGTAAATGGCATGTGTAAACATATGCTGATCTAACACAGAAATAGAAGACAATAAACAGGTAACAGATCACTCAATATAAGTCATTTAGAAAAGTATTCATATAATATGCAGAAGCACTGCTTTAAAAAAATCCAAAACTATTATAAGCTGATTTTTTACATGTGGCATGCTGAGTATGCAAATATGATTTAGGAAACATGGATTATAGCAGTTTTTCAAGCATACCATTTTTTTTCTTCCCCTTTCTTACAAGTACAGAATTTTACTGTATATTGCCCACCTTTTACCATTTCTCTGGGTTACAATATTAAAAAAGCAAACAAGTATAATGTATTCCAGCAGGTACAGAAAAATCTGTTGCTACAGGCTGATCTGGAAGCTCTCTTTGGCAAGAGAGGAATTGCAACCATTAATTCTTTCAGAATATAAGCTTTTACAAAAATAAAAAGCACATTAGGAGCAAAATGGTATACCAGGCTACCTCATGTCATCCTTCTCAACAAAAGCAATGTTTTTTCTAGGAGATTCAACAAACCGAGCTCATCCCGAGTTACTGGTAGCTAGGGAAATGGCCAGCTAGTGGCTACTCTGAAAATCACTTTGATCTGAGTACCGCGGAGAGGAACTGAACTGCAGAGAGGAACTTCATGTATGCAGGCTTGTCAAATTCGGCCACTGTTTCCCAGCCCTTATGGTTACAAAGAACCTTCCAAAAGTGAAGTGCATGTAAAGCAAATGCAGAATTGTCCTGTTGAAGCTGCTGGAGTGGAGGTGTTTGACACAGATCAAAACTCCAAACCAAAAAGTAACTGAGGAAACAACACAACCTCCACCTCTCAGCTGCTGCTTACAACTTTTCTAATGTGGCAAAAAAACCTAAAATTGACAACACTCCTGTCATAACAGGGATGCCATTAAGAACTTTGCAGGGCTTCTGTCAAGCTTTCAAAAGTCATGTCATTTCCATGCTGCTGTAAACTGGGAAATCTGGGAATGGAAGCACAGGTTAGCATCAACTTCACTTTTTTAAGGAAGAAAACACAGCAGAATTGGAGCCAGAGGGGTACTGAGACCAATCCTTTTAAAATCCAGAAAATAAAGCAGGAGTGAACATTAAAAAGTAGAGGGGATATGACCTTTAGCTACGCCAGAATGACAGGGGAAAAGGGAGAAATGGGAAGGCAGAGAAATAACATAAGGGCACTTCACCTTCCACTTCAAGCACGGTTATGCAAATCTGAGAATTTGCACAGACAGAAGAAAGCAGAAAGAAGCAAAAGGGCAGCAAAAAGGGAATAATCCGTGAGAGATTTACCAGTTAAAAGTTTGTGTCAAATCTGGGCTTTAGACTGAGCTCTGAAACAAAAGCTGGTGAAATTTGCCAGTGCAAAGAAGGAAAGTTACATTCCCTCTGAGGGGTTGTCTTGGCACTTGGTTTCTTTCCCAACAATTCAGTTCTCTGCTAGCAGTCATCTAGAACCAGCTTTCCAGTAATGTTTCAAACATATCTGTGCTGGCTCTTAGTTGGAAACTAAGCACTTAATCCAAAATCATGAATTTCCAGGCCCCTGCTCAGCTACTACAAAAGAGAGACACATAAAGTCCATAAGCACTTTATTGACAGCCCTGAAGTTTCCATGTGCTTGAGGTTAGACCCTGGACTTTTGGTCATGGCCATATTGCCACTCTCATGTTACTGAACTGTATTCTGAGTTCAGTCTCCGCTCTTGTCCATAACTTCACTGTTAATGGGCAGAGCAGCCTTCCATTTAGCTGATAACAAAGTCCCTCAAGGTCCACATAGGAAATGTTCTTCTCTCTCCCAGACCTAAGAAGCTTAAAGCCTACTGGAATTTATTTGAACTTGATTAATAAACTGGGTGCCTCAAAAAATGCAGTCATTTTAACACATGGCCAGGCCAGAAAATGAGATAGTGACCGTCATCCGATTCAATTATTTCTGTTAAATGCATAAGGAATCCTTGGAGCAGAACTGGAACTGTACTCCACTTCCCCAGGAGAAGGCTGACCACTACGTTACAGCATCATTATCGCTTTTAACATTCTCTCATCTCCTTTTTGTCACAGGTTGTAAGTCCTTGTGTGGACACAGGGCTTAATTAATTTTGCAAATCTGATATAAAGTATGTGTCCTAATACATTTAAGCCGTTTCCAACTGGAGGAGGGGAGAGAAAGAAGAAGGATACTTGAACCTAGCAAAATTGCCCTCCCCCTCAAGTTTTTGAACTGCATCCACCACAGCACTTTCTCAACACTTGAGGTCACTGGAAAATTCTGATTAAATGGGCAGGGCTTGGAACGAACTCAAAACATCAAACCTCAAGCTTAGTTAAAAAGTACCTGCTATTGTGTAGGACTTTTTCTCAGTGCTAAGCAGATCTTAAACTAAAATAAAGACAGAATTGTATGTTTGTGGTGGGTTGACCTGGGCTGGAGGCCAGGTGCCCACCAAAGCCGCCCTGTCACTCCCCCTCCTAAGCTGGACAGTGAGAGAAAACATAACGAAAGGCTCGTGCGTCGAGATAAGGACAGAGAAAGAGAATTGAGCAGCTCACGGGCAAAACAGACTCGACTTGGGGAAG
>NW_010564297.1:0-1132 GCF_000687285.1 Phaethon lepturus | reverse complement strand
GTTAATTTTCTTCATAGAAGCTAGTGTGAAGCTATGTTTTGGATTTGGGATGAGAAAATGTTGATAACGTGTTGATGTTTTCAGTTGTCTGAGTATAACTCCATGTACTTTATATTGCTTTAGTATTAATATTAGTTCCATTGTTTTATTAAATCTGTTTTTATTTCAATCCATTTGAACCCCTGAGTTTCCTTTTTTTTCCCCCCAATTTCCCTTTCTCAGCTGAGAGGGGGTTTTTGGGGGATAGAGCAAGTGCTTGCATTTGGTCCGGAGGTGGGCTAAACCAAGACACCTAGAATACTTTTCCTGCAACTTTGCTAATTCAGTATGAGACCATGGGGACGGTACGTACAGTAGTATGAACATCGTCATCTCCCTCATTTGCAGTTTTGGTTTTGATCAATGGTCGTATAGGTACGGGTTCTACGGTAAGATCAAAATCTTCCACCAGTTCATCATTGTCATTATCATGCCAGATATTTCCATCCCAGGTCTCGGGATCTGCACAGTGTATTAAGTTGTGGTTTTGTTTAGCTGAGACTGAGGACGGCATTTGATTTAGTAAGAGATTTAACTTTTCCTGCAGTTGTTTTTCTCGCCATTCAGCTGAGGCTAATAGTATTTTAAGTTCCCTATTTTTGGTTTTTAAGTTTTGATTTTCAGTCATGAGGGTATCTACTCATGTCCCAAATTTCTCATGGTTCTCCCTTTCAAAGGTCAATGATGTCTTTAGTATTTCATTTTCTGATTTTAAAGCAGTATGTTCTACATCTGCAATTCATTCAGGGGTAGGGGTATGTTAAATTTCTTTTTGCATGCAAGATAAGCAAGCCCCCAACACTACACAAACAATTCCTTTGCTGTTACCTTTTTTAATCTTTTGCTCACTTTTACATTGTTCTATCCTCTCTACCACTTTGTCCTCATCTTTCCAATATTTTTGGGCCCAATCTATTCCCACTTGAGATCATAGACTCATAGAATCATAGAACCATTAAGGTTGGAAAAGACCTCTAAGATCATCAAGTCCAACCGTCAACCAAACACCACTATGTCCACTAAACCATGTCCGAAAGTGCAATGTCTACACATTTTTTGAATACCTCAAGTGATGGCGACTCCACCACCTCCC
>NW_010564296.1:0-22157 GCF_000687285.1 Phaethon lepturus | reverse complement strand
CCTCAGTGATTCTGTGATTCTGTGATTTTTATTTTTTATTTTTCCCAAAGAGACACAGTCCTGTATCTTCATCAGCTCTAGTCATGAAAGTGTCTTTGTTGAGTTGTTTTGCTGTATGTGTTTAGAATTATTATTTGGCCCATTAATTTCTCTTTAAAAAGAAAACCATGAATATGAGACCTCTATAAAATATCTGTATATTAAACTATAGAACCTGCTGTAAGATAACAAGATGCATACATAATACACACACACAAACACCACAGCAAGATACGGTTTTGGGATCTAAACACGAGATAGCTCTTAAGGGCTGCTAGAGGCAACTAGTGCTCAGTTTTCATCTGAAAGAGCCACTGACCAATTTCTATGGAGAACTCTGTACACAGGGACCCTGTAACATTTCCAGAGCTTCCGTGCAAAGTCCACTCATGCTGGTATTCATCCCTGCTTATGTCTGAGGTGTACCAGAGCAGAGAGCAACCAAAAATGAGCTGCAGCCAGCAGAGCAATCCACATGATCTGCAGCAATTCCCCCTCTGTCCTGGGAATTTCTCAGAGACACAATGTAGGGAATACCCAGAATAATTGTTTTGGCAATGGCAGAGGCAGCTCCTTTCTAGATTTTCTTTTTCCAAAGTCCCTTTATTCCTTTCTCCTTTATGACTACCTGTCTGGTCATGTCATAAAATCAAAAGCAATCGCAGGGCCCCCAGGAAAAATTAAAGACAGAGAATGAGATGCCACTGCCAGCAGAGCAGTTTGTCAAGTCTGCAGATGGTTTTTGAGGAGCTCTTGGGAAAGATACTCAAGCAGGCAAAGACGGTTATGAGCTGGATGAACTAAGCAGCAAAATCCACTCTAAAATGCCATTCTTTTGCCATAAATAACCACCAGCATCCATGCCCTCAATGTTTTTCTCTTATTTCTGTGTGGTATTTATGATTGCTAGCCTGCTTAGATCAACCTGTCACCATAAGCAGCAATTCTGAAAGGAAGGCTAAGACAAAGCAAATCTATATGACTGTCCCACAGTGTGTTCTTCTGATCCACCGTGAACAGAGCCTCACGGTCCATGAGCAGCACAAAGCTACCAGTGTCCATTCTGGATTCCCTCCTGCAAACTATGAGTCCCCTGTCAGGGTGCCAGCATGGCCGGGGTGGGTAGCAGCAGGGACCATGGGACAGACCAGGGCAGGGACCTTCCCTGGCAGCCCCATCCCTCTGTGAAGGGCAGAGCTGGGCCAGGGTTGGAGACAGGGCACACCAAGAACTACTACCATGTGTCAGTGCATCCAGGACTGAGTTTGACCAGTATTTCTCAAAACCATTTTGGGAATCAACGTAAATGACTGTATACTGGTCAGAGAGTAGAAATGCATTGGGAAGGAAGACATGCAGCAGTGAGAAAGCCCCTCTCAGTAACTCTGGGAATCCTGCTCACTACCCTCTCCCTGGGTTAGCGTCCTGCAGCAGCGAGAGGACGGTCTGTCAGAGGGTGGTGGGGAGGAGGCTCTCACGCTAAGCTGTGCGCTGCAGCAGCAGAGCCAAGGGAGCTCTGGCACAGCAGGATTGCCTAAATGCATTGCTAGTTGCTGGGAGGACAGACGTCTGAGATAGGCTTGTGTGTAGTGATTTGTAAATGAAATCGAGAAAGCCTGTGATAAAGAGTCGGTTGCACAGTGGAGAAACACATGAAGAGGCTGCTGTCAGGGTTATGGTAGAGGAGTGCTTCACCTAGCAATCATTCAGATAGATACTCTCTTGCTGCTTTTATCTCCTAAGAAAGTTTTCTGTATTTCCTATTAGAACTAAGTGCTTATGGATAGAAACCTGTTGCCGATTAAAAGGCACCCAAAGAGTATAGCTTAGTGAATTCAGAAATGTTATGTGGAAGAACCAAGCAAATTATGTAGTTATGTTTATCATTTGAATAAGTATCTACCTCAGCTATTTAAGCCCAACTCATACTGCTGCTTACCATATCTCATAGCAGGCTTCTGGTAACGTGCCCTGGTTTTGCTGAAAGCCCTCCACAATGTCCAGAGAGGTACTGATGCCATGGTCCGGTGAGCTGTATCTCCACTACATGTGGAAGGTAGAGGACTATAGATAAATGGACTTTCTTAATAGAGGGATCAGAGAGTGTATTCAGACCTCAGACACTAGCACATGGCTTCACAATAACAGAAAGTTCAATAAATGCCACTGACCAAGTTGTGGCACAGGGTCTCATCTCTCCTGCCTAAACTATGGAAAGGATGCAGAAGTTACAGCCACTGAAGTAAGGGTTGAGATTTAGTTTTGGCACAGAATAACGTCATTAAGTATATATCACTCATGTTTCTAACATTGTTAATCTGTTTTAAAGTGCTGTGAAATTTGAAGCCACACATAAAAATAAAATTCTACTGAAAACATATCCATTAACACAGACCGCAATGACATCTCTAAAGCTTTTGCATCATTTCAGCAGTACTGTTTATCACATACATATACTTAGACAATTTATTTTGCAACCATAGCTAGCTAAGGGATAATAAAACAGGAGTCATCTTTATAAGGTAACAATCCAGTTGCAGATCCCAAGTGCAGCATCCACAAGGACATGGATCAATTACTATCAGTACTATATTAGATGAATGTGAAACGGAATTCATTTCACCTTTCCTTGCTTCTCCCATTGTGCATGGTACTTCCTCACACAGAGTTCAGGTGTGGAGCTGAGAAGCTCAGAAAATACCTTAGAGTCAAGGGTACTGTGTCAGCTTGAGAAGGGGTGATAATGTTAATGTTTAATGTTTTCCAAATTGGAGATGCAAAGAGAGCTTTACATGTGGAGGCACTGAACAGCAAAGAGGGGGATAAAAGAACCGATTAAATTTTGGCAGAATAGCAATAAACTTAAAAATGAAGGAAACTTAGGAACTGACTTTCAGGGTCTGAACACAGCTGGTGTCCAGAATGAGATGTGTTAAAGAAAGACCGTGAAGCAGCCACATTGCATCTAAAAAATTGTACAGAAGGACTGGGAATACTTTCTCAGTTTCTATGGAAAATCTTTTTCTATTGCTGTGAAGCAGTGCATTTGATAGGCTAGATTAAGTAATAACAACCCAAGAGTTGTAATTAGCATCTGTTGATGGTGCTCCCTGGAGACAGTAACCATTTAAGAGTTTAACCAATAAGTAGAGGCTTTAAGGTGCTTCAGAAGATCTGTTGGAAAAAAGGGAAATGCTGGATCAGCAACCTCTGTGATTTCCTGACCTTCACAGACCTTGCTCTACTTCCCACATGCCCAGCTGGCACACCCAAGGGTATATTCCCATCCAGACCTGAGACTTTCAAGTAGAAAAGGATGCTGGAAAATAATGTGGCTCTGAGGACTTTCTGGCAGCATGGTTTCAGAATAAATATCGTTGTATTAATCACCAGGAATATTTATGATGGTAAATGTTGCAGGTATCCATCATCTTTAGAATGAAAATTCAGGTTCACTGGCAGTTATTCCAAGGCAATTACAGAAAATTTGCAACTTTATCTGCTGTACTTAGCTTCATCTCTGTAGATGGCAAGAGCTATCACCTTAAAATAGAGAAGATACCACTATTACGAGAATAGGAGGGCAGAATGTTTTGTTACTGTTATAACGTGGATGGAGTCATCCATTCTTCAGCTGGACTGAAAATAAAGGAATGATTTACAAATTTTCCTCCAGAGTGATCACTCTGTGTGTCATTAGTTTGACCAACACATATAGTTCAGAGCCAAAGGCAGAAGACAAGAAGCTCGCTAGCTTCAGGAGATGAGAAGAAAAGAGGTCATGGGCTGATGTCTGCAATACTTCAGCATTCAGCCAAGACAACCCAACAAGGTGACTATAGACTCCTTGAGATTCAACACCATCAATGGAGATTCTGAAATCTCAGAGGTAGGCTCCCAGAAGTGCTAACCAGGTGCATAACTCCTTTCTGTGTCTCAAAATCTCCTCTTGCGCTTCATGATTTTCCATCTTTTGTTATTTGTTCTTTCCACAGCTTCACTCCCTGATTTTCTTTTGGTAGTGAACCTACTATAGCTTTCCATCTGAGTTTCTCCTTGCTGTCTACAGTGGGTTTTTACTTTAGAAAATAATGCATCTGTTGCCCCAGTAAAATTTACGTAATTCATCATTTAGCCATACAATTTTGCTCTTTCTTTTATGTTTTCCTGCTCATCGGTATGCACACCATCTGTGCCTCTACTACAATGTTCTTACATGGCCTCCAGGCTTAGTAGTTTTAAAGTTTTATTACTTTGCCCTTCAGTCTTATGGTAATCATTTTGCTCGCTGTTTCAAAAATCTGCCCTTTCAAACCTTGCTGTTAGCTTGTTAACCACAGAGAAATTCAGCCCCCTCGCCCCAACATGATATCAAAACTCATTCTATGGTGATGGCTGGTAATCAGTGGAAATACTGTATTATCAAGAACTAAACCCAGCTGTTACATTCCATAGAATACAAATTTATTAATTACAAAACAACAGGATAACTTGCCAAGAACACAGGGTAAGAGCTATACAAGTGAGTATAAACAAAGAAATGCTTTTAAAACAATCTTGGTAATTTTTTCTAATTTAATGATTGAGAGATCTCAGACAGTGCCTACAGCTAGTGTATGTGATTGCAGCTGTAAATACACTCTCACAGTTGTGCTAAAGCCCCTCAATCTCTAATAATGTCTCTTGTGAATCCTGTAAATCAACCCTCAAATTTAAATTTTGCCCAATTCAACTAGGGAGATTTTGAGATTGGGAACACATGCAGACAGATCGCAAGGAACACTAGGGCTCAGAAGGGCTGGACAATACCATTTCCTCAAAAACAGGAATGTTTTGCAGCAAAGCTGGGTCACTTTCTGGCTGCAAGAGGAATGAAGGTTTTCTGATTAAGGCACTGAGCAGTGAGATGAAAGCGTAAATCCCAACTCTGCCAGGGGTTGCATGTATATCCCTGGGCAAGTCACATCACCTTTCTGCGATTCGTCTCTGCAGCTACAATAAATGAATCATTATTCTTCGTTCCTCAAGCATTTTGAGAGTGAGAGTTCCTTCACAGTTGGACTTTTTCCCACCGTATGTTTGTAGGGACCTAACACAGCAGCGTTTTGTCTGAGACTTCCAGATGTTACCGTGGAATAGATCATGAGGGCTTCTACTTAATGCGGTATGAAAAAGAAAAACTGTACATGATCTTTTTAATTTTTCTTCTCTAATGTAAGCTGGGAATAATGCACACTGGAGTATCTGGATTTATAAATTTGCTGTTATAAAGACACAAACGACAACGCAATAATGACTTAATCATTCTGAAAGAGTTTACTATCTAAATACAATTTTGTTTATTGCTGCTTTCAAGTTTGTGGAACATGAAAAAGAAAACAAGAGATACTTCATTCTGAGACTGGTGAACACATGAACATTTATTGTGGAAATTTCAATAAACTTTGCAAGAATACAGGCTGCTTCTTTTGTACCCTATCCGTATTCTTGAGGGAGAGTACAGCGGAGGACTTCCTTACAAAGTTCTTCTCAATGACAACTCAGCTACTTTGCAATGTTTTATTTCATATTAAATGTGCTTAAATCTTATTATGTCCTACAAAATCCTCTTTATTATTTTCATTTAAAGAACAAACAACTAAGCTCTTTCCGTGTAAAAGAAAAAAAAAAAGGAATAAATATAATTAAACAAAATTTCATGCTTTTTTCATTCCGTTCAATCTGTTCAACTTGCATTATCAAAGTTCCAGTGTATTACTAGCTCTTTTCCATCAGAAATAATGAAAATCTACATTGAAGCAGATGTTATTTCTCTAAAAGGCATTTTCCAAACCAAGGCCTTCAGCAAGGATTATTTTAAACCCAAATTTTGTTACTTACCAGAACTACAGCAATTGACTACAAGGTAAATAAATATATGCATAAAAATTTGGAAGAAACCAATTCCAATGTGGCTTTGCTGATAGCACGGAAAAGACAGCACCATCCTAAGCTTTCAAATATCCAAAAACCAATTAAGCTGATGTTGTATTTGCAAATAGGATTAATTTTGGAAAAATTGTGGCACAATCAACAGTAAATTAATTTTAAAATCATTACCAAATAAAACATTTTGGAAGTATGCTTGATATGTTTCAAATACATATAGGCCAATGCCATAGAAATTAAACAATGAAACACTGTTAAATATGTTGCCAGATCACAATGACAGAAGGAATTAACAGCAATAATTACAGCAACTTTGAGAACATTACGCAGCAAGACCTTCTTCCTTTTTTTTTTCTTAATCCAGAAATTACTATCTGTTCTCTCATGTAAAATTATTTATATTAATTATGAATCTACCCCAAAAAAAGTATTAAAAAGTTTCTCATGTATTGAGTTTATTAAGCAGTTATCCAAATGAGTTATTTTTAACAGAGGGGAGGCCAAGTATAGTCAGCATTTCTTCATGAAACACGTACCATGTTCAGATCCCCTCCAGTATGGATTTTTCCTTCAGACTTTTCCATAATGTATGCTACCTTAGCCTTACATATAGATGCATACTTAGAAATTTCTTTTCAAAACAGTGTGATGACTTAGTGCTTTTCTTCTAACAATACCTCCCATTTCAGTAGCCCTACTGAAACCTGACTTTAGTGTGGATTAAAATTCTACTTATGCTCTTTGCTGAACATTGGAATTTTTGTTCCTCTTTTCAAGCTTTCCTCTTTCAGACTAGTTGAGAATGTTCACTTTGACTATGAGGTAAATAGCATGCTCTTAGGGCATTATGGTGACCTACATTTCCGAGTCAAATCATAATGTTTTCCAATGGGCATGATGAAATACAGTATTTTTTTAATGGCATATGTGCAAAGAGAGTCTGACTGATGGTTATAGATAGAATTATGTGTTCTTGAAATTAAATCTGGATCTGGTCAGGCGTGAAACACATCAGGTATTGTGTAATAACACAGCCTCTATAGCTCAGCTCTGCATTACGAGCAACTCTCCCCACATCCTAAATAACAGCAATCCATTTGCTGAGCTCTGTCTGAATTACAGTTGCTTTCAAATGGACAATAATATTTGCTGATTTTTCATTTCTCTCAGCTATGTTTTCTGAAATGGCTGCAAGCTGCCATCATGGTACGCTGACATTAAATTAGAGGAAATGTTCGCCCTGCTTTTCTAAGGACCTGAATCCGGGAAAATTTCAGTCTGGTCTCCCACCCACGCATCCTCATCCAGTTTCCCTTGTCCACATAGCGTATGCTTCAGGTCAGGCCAGCTCCAGGGAGCAGCCGAACAGACACGTGTCTCCTGAGTGAATTGCGTCAGCAGAACTGAGATGTTTGTGTTCTGTAACGCCGTACATAGCATTTGCGAATACTATAGATTTCAATTAAGAAATCACATATTGTCACATACAGTTGGCACCTTCCAAGGGTTGGGTGGTGTAATTAATGCAGTATTAATGCAGTATTAATGCAGTATTAAATGGTATTAAAGCAACAATTTATTTTCTGATGAAGGTATACAAATTCTCTGAGCTGCAAGACTGACCATGTGATTGCACCCTTCTATAAGAGCTGCTTATTTAAGTGATGTTGTTTAGGGCATGACTCCACTGAAACAAAGACAAAGTGGGAGTCTCCATGTGCATTAGCTCTCAAAAACAAAACAAAACAAACAAAATACCAAAAAATAAAAGCCACTTCCATTGCAAAGATTTTTATGAAAACACAATCTATTTTTATCAAAATTCAAATTCATAAAACTCAGTCTGGCTTTAGTATATCTTGCTGGTTTTGTTTCTTTAAAATAAAAACCACAGTCCTTCTTCTGAGCAACACCATGCAATGAAGCATCCTGGACCCTGGCACTAGAAGCAACATTTTGGGGTAAAGTTGTGCTTCATTCTTCTTATCATTCCCGTTCTTGGAATACAAAACAAAAAAATCCCTGAAGCCTCTTTTACAAAATTCATTGCAATTTACACAAAGCGAAGAAGAATTTAGCAAGTTCTCTTTGGAATGGCACGGTCATATTTCTGAAGTCTCCTAGATGACAGGCCAGATCTGCTCTGGCTGAGCTCTGTCATGCTCCAGCACCAGGATACTGTGAGTATATCATGGCTCCTCTCTGGCAGTAGAAACCAAGATTAAAAGTGGAAGAGTTCTACACCCACCCGTCTTTCCCCCGCTATCATAGAGGTGTAATCCAGCATGCACCGGAACACAAAGGAGATGTAACCAGCAGTTTCTCCAAATGTCCTCCTGAATGCTGTCCCTTGTCTTCTATTTAGCTTGTAAACTCTTCAGTGAAGGGAATGTAGAATGTCCTGGTGTTAATGTTCAGTGATAACGCCAAAAGGCTCCTAATCGCTGCAGCTTTCCTGATCAAACCTGGGTTTGCTCTGGATTATATGAAACTACTCAAGAACCATTAGAGACAATTGCCTGGTTTCTGGAGCTTTTTTGCACTGCGATGGGCCCCGTCCAAGCTGCTGATGATCAGACATCTTGTTGGCTAGTGTTCTGGTGTGTTTTTAAAACACAACTACCAGTTTTGAAATATAAAGCGGCTTTCTGAAATTGCCTGCCCAAGGACAAAATGAGGTCATACAAAATAAGGTTATCAAAGCTTTATTTTTATAAAACATTTATTTTTAAATAAAGAGTTCTCTGACAGATGACTCTCAAAATGAAGCAGGTGAAAGACAATTTAGACATAAATGAGGGCTGCTTCCTCACTGCCATAGGTGCAGTTACCTCTACTAGCATCAACTAACTTTTGTCACCTGTGAATTTGTTCTCTTCCTGTTGAATGTCATCTACAGGTTTCTTAATTCAGAAATTTCTGTTCTTTCCAAGACTACTTCTGTAACTCACAAATCCAGCAATGTTCGTGAGATTAAATTAGTTTTTGAATTATTTTGCCAAGACACCAGACAAAAAGTTTGTAGTAAATGATATATTTACTTTTAAGAAGGTTGATTATTCAAACTACTTATTAGATTCATTAACATAAGTTAATTATGCTGACACAGAACACAGTGATTCAGTACTTGTAAAAGTGACTAATTAGGTACGTAATACCTGGATAAACCTTCCAAACACTTTCTTAAAATGGCAGCTACAAAATGAGATTCCATGTTCACTTTTCCTTTATTTAACAGGTTTTATTTTCGCTGTGTATGGCAGGCTTTCTGACTATAAAA
Organism: Phaethon lepturus; assembly: GCF_000687285.1. Classification (NCBI taxonomy): domain Eukaryota; kingdom Metazoa; phylum Chordata; class Aves; order Phaethontiformes; family Phaethontidae; genus Phaethon; species Phaethon lepturus. The sequence continues at coordinate 12,910 of NW_010564296.1, read as the reverse complement.
AGACAGGAATAAATTAGAGAAAATGGAAAGAAAGGTAGCAAAAAACAATAAATAGTTTAGCAGGCATGTGACGGGAAATGAATGCAACCTGTACATCTGAGAGCAGATATGATAATTCTGTCTAAGTGCTTCAGGAGAAGTAATATAAAATGTGGGGAGGAATTACTTCAAGTGATTAAGAGTAATATAATAAGGGCTGACACTTGAAGAAATAAAATTAATTTAGGTTAAATATAAGGAATAAAAATGTTAAAAGCAAGGAAAATTAGACAATGGGAAGATATGCCAAGAGGGGTAATTGAAGGACCACCATTAGGAACATTCCAGAGTAGACTAGATAAAACATGCACAGGTTTAATGCTAAGAGAAAATCCTGCCCTAGTGCAGAGTGATAAACTAGATAACTCCTGGTAACCTTCCCTAACCTATTACTTCAGTGACTGTCACAAAAAAAGATGAGGTACAGATGAACATGGTTTAGTCGAGCTGTGGATTTAGCAGGTTTTAGGGAGTGATTCCCAGAGCTGAATTCCTCCCAGCGAGCCTCAACAGGGAAATGAAGACTGACAAAGCTAAGCGTGGAAACTTGACAAAGAATGCCAGACAGAAAGGAGAAGAAACAAAATTCAAAAACAGCAAATATATCTTCCATAGACATATGCTCCAGTCATAGTCACTGCCTTCATCATCCCGCAGACACAGCTTCCTGCACAGACACCTGTTCTGATCTTTGAGCGCGCATACTGCGACATGGATGTGTACCCCAGTACATGGGCTTCCAGAACAGCAGCCCAACAGCTTCACAAGTGTAACGAAGCCCTGAGCAACACTTCCAAATATACATATAATTACTGAATGTGTACTTAGCCAAGGTGAGCTGTAGTTCCATCTAATTTTTATTTTTTTATCCAAAATCACCCTGGCACTGAGCAGAACATATTAAGTGCTTTTCTGGGGTGTGGAATATACAGTAGCTCTATTATGAGCCCATGATAATTCACAGGCAGTTCTACCCCTCATCTTAATCTGGGATCTAATTTGGGATCTCATTTTCTTCCACCCTTATCCCACCTCCCCCTACATTTTCCTCCAAATAAAATACGCTCACAGAATACCAGAATAGAAATAGAAGTCTCTAAATCTTTCAGAAACATTTATAGAGCGGCTCTGCACTGTGGCATGCATTCAGCTGACAGCTGCTGCATGCCTTTGTGTTCTCATTCATTAGACATTGCTGTCTGGAATAACACTGGCACAGTGCAATTCTTTATATCCTAATTATCCTTCTGCTCTTTCACTTTCTTTACAAGATAGCTACTCCATAGGTATATTAGGAAAAATGTCTGAGGTATTGTTCTGATTAACCATCAAAATGTCAAATGTTCTGCGGAACCATCTCACAATTCAAAACAAAATAAAATCTTTGGTCAGTTTGTTAGGGAAGGAATTAATAATAGGCATTCAGAGACTGAATTAAGGTAAGTGAAATAATGGCCTTTCTCTGATCCTCAATATTTAAAGAATTTCAGGTATTTTCTAAAAAGGAGAAAAGGAGCAAGGGCACCTGGGCAGCATAGAAGGGCTGTGGTTCTAAGACAACACAAGTTGGGAGAAGAAAATAGCTTTGTTACGTTAACAGTGGTGATTTGTCAGCTATGTCACAAATTTCAAAAGTATTGATGAAAATGTTATACTTTTGAGAAGGCTACGACAATGTAAGCTTAAATGCTTGGCCTTTATCTAAATACCAAGAAGGTCATTATGTCATTCCTGGTAGCAAATGAGAGGCGTAAGTCATCCAAAAGATGTCAGCTTCCAAATAATCTGTGTTGGACAGCAATAGATGGTGCACAGCATTTTTAATTTCTCTAATTTCCTAATTAAAAAGCCTCTTTAGAAAAAATGTTAGTTAATGATATTAAAATAAGTCAGAATTTCTCATGTCATCATTTATTGAAACATCCACAAGTCATACCATCTGATTTTTATACCTGGAGGTCTACTCAGGATCTTAGCAACAATACATGTTGTGTTTATTAGCAAATCTCTAATACAACATTTACATATTCAGTCTTAACAAGTTGTGACTTTTGCAGCAAAGCAAGTAAAAGACTTATTACTCTTTCCTGCATGCTAATGGGCAACATTTTCTGCATTGCATATTGTCATGATCTGCTGGCCTTGGAACTGTATCTATATCCTTGGGAAAGATAAAACAATGACACAGGGTATAGTATTGTGGCAGCGGACTCTGAAACGAGGCATTGCAGTGATATATTCCCTCAGTACACTATGCAAAGATTAAAGCTGATGTTTGTTATAATCTTTAAAGTAAAAATACAGCCTGACTCTCTTCTCTCAAAGTCTACTGCTTGCCTCAGTAAGTCTTGATTTAGGTGCTTGGATTACATTTTATTTTAGCAGAAATGTTCCTAAGCTGTTGCAGGGAAGGATGAGGCTGAGCTGCACTTTGTAAGTCAGCCATTCCCAAGAAATAAGAGGTTAACTCTGTTGAACTTTGTATATGTCATTATATATACACTTAGGTACATGCATTCCTGGACCAATTTTATACAGGAGGACGTGCTGGGTTACTAACAGTGGCCACCTGTTTCTCACAGTCCAAATGTAATCTAGATGCACTTTTTATCTCACTTGTCACAAAAGTTACCATTTTCCCATCTTTCAATACTTACAAGATTAGGATGTCGCTCCATTACACCATGCAGGCTAGAAGGCAAAGGCCAGTAGCAACATAAAAGCCAAGACTCTCATTTAGTATGGTGAGTGAGCTATACAGACTCACAGCAGCTCAGGGCACTTTACTCTCACAACTGTGATTTAACAGAGAACTGGCAGAAAGGAGATGAGACTTACACGCTGGGTGGAAAAGAATTTAAGTCACGCATGTGGTTAACTGCTTACAGACTGACAGAGTAGGGAAGGCACTGACCACAGCAAACTGTTGACTATGTACCAACCCCATAAGGATGCCTGTAATGTGTTTTTCCAGCCACAGAAAGAGTAAGGCTCAAAGGGAGATGTACAGACCAGGGAATGAACAAAGTGTGTCATTCAGAGCGACATGGCATGCGCATGACCAATCACATGATGTTAGCTGGACTGCGTGTTAAGCAAATTACTGAGTAAAATATTAAGAAATACACAACCAATACTTGAGAGGAGGTGATAGTCAAGCACTGAATGCATGTCAGGATTAAAATGAACACATCAGATATGCTTCTATGGGCAAGCAGGATATTTGCATCCAGGTGACTGGTTCAGCTGTACAAATTGTCTCTTTTTTGATCACTGGAATGATGACCTTCCTACTCACCATGCTTCCTCCAATAAAACAAGCTTGAGTGACACATGCAGTGCTGAACAGAACTTTGTGGATGGGCATGATCTATAGTATGCAATGGCTATGCCTACATGATCAGCTTGCTCAGCCCTACAAGAGCAGATCTATCGAGCAAAAGAGCAAAAACAGCTGGATGGTGTCCACACGGGATGTGCTTTGCAGTTTTACTTTAGGCTAGCTCTACTTCAGCCCTGTGGAATAAACACCCTGTCATGGCTGGAGCACATTAGGTGCACTCCTTAGAGCACATCTTCCTGTTTAATTTCACCCCAGAGGAACCCAGTTCACGTGATGAGACAACTCCGTGATATAAACAAAAGCACACTGGGTGGGGATGGTTACAAGATTTAAGTCAAAAGCACACTCCCAAATCAAAATTTAACTCCAGTGAGAAGCACCCAGTAGTGGTTTGAGATGTCTGTAGTGGTAATAGTAGCCACTGGGCTTCTCCAGCAGTTTCCCAGCACTATTCCTACAAACTCCTTTAAGACATTCTGGCCCCTCTACATAACACATATTTTTATTCTGTTCCTTTGTATCGTGGTGACAAGACATTCAACTAAAAATCATGACCCCATTGTATAGGGCCTTGTGCAATACTAATTCAATACACCAGTTATATAAAAAATGTGTATATACACCCATATACAAGATCACTTCACCAATGTACTTGTGGGCGGATTCATCTCACCAAACTTAACTCCTACAAAGTCAGGTAACGAGTCTTGGTGAGCCATCTAGTCCCTCAGCAGCAGTGGAAAGGAAAAGAAGCACTGCCAGAAATCTGTTCAGTCCATTCTCAAATGTGTGACAGGTATATTGAAACACCCTCCAGAAATGTTTTTCTCTCTCATTAACCATAGAGATTATTGATCCCAGTCTTGACTATATAAGTTTGCAGAGCTCCTGCCTTTCAATTTTCTTGTTTCTAGAAGTAGGTGGTATTTCAGTTTAGTGAAAACTGGTTTATCATTATTTAAAATATATCACTCTCATAGCTGACTGCCACATGGTGGTATTTACCATCACATAGGCTTAACATTGCGTCAGCGCCTGAAAATATATTGACTGTACTAAAAAGTCTAGGTGCTTCCTTTTTACTGTAGAAACGGAGAATATATTATTAAAAACTTGTATACTGATTCTTCTTTTTTTTACCAGAATGCTAAATCCACCAGGCTTTATAACAACTGAACTGGTTTATCTTAACACACACTGCTTCTGCAGTGAAAACAGTCTCTCTTCAGAATGTTAATATGTGTGTTAGTTGTAGATTATTTTAGCATTCCCCCTCATGCAGTTGCCAAACCCTCTGGCCAAAAGCGCTGAGACATCAGAGGTCATTTGGGCCAATGATTACTTTTGTCAGCTGGTAGTTTCTTTCACTTGGCTAATTAATCATGTTCTGCATGTTTCTCAGCCACAGCCTGTCTCAGAGAAACAGTATGTGTCATTACTGGTACTGGGTTTATTAAAGCCACAGCAAAGAAAGTAATTTGCAGATAATACAGAAATACAACTACAAAGGACAATATCACAATATTGGACATTGTATAATTGAATGAATAGATGATAGAAATGCTTTGTTTTCCTTGGAACTCAGATATTACCTAGTGGGGTATACAGAAGGACAGGTAGATAAATACAGAAATCAGGTAGTTCGAATCCTACAGTCTTGTCAGATTCTAATTTGATTTGCAATGGTTTTGCAAAATTGCCCTCTTAGTTGGTACGCTGTGCAGTTGGCTTTCATACCGTAATTTAAGATAGGAAAGTAAGATGTTTTGAAACATGGAAGACTGAAAGATCTATGATATTGAGGACATAACTACAAGCAGAATGTCTACATTTGTGACAGCATTTTGAAGATACACATTTTTTTGTGAGAAAATATACATTTTCATTTTTGGGCAGATTTTATATAGGTATACATCAAAGTGCCCATTTGCACTTACAAGTTGCCTATCCTGGGCTGCATCAAAAAAAGCATGGCTAGCAGGTCAGGGAGGGAATTTTGACCCTCTGCTCTGCTCTGGTGAGACCCCACCTGGAGCTCTGTGTCCAGAAGTGAGCCACAAAAATGATCAGAGGGATGGAACACCTCTCCTACGAGGACAGGCTGAGAGAGTTGGGGTTGTTCAGCCTGGAGAAGAGAAGGCTCCAGGGAGGCTTTACTGCAGCCTTCCAGTACTTAAAGGGGGCCTAGAAGAAAGAGGGGAACAGACTATTTAGCAGGGCCTGGTTGCGATAGGACAAGGGATAACAGTCTTAAACTAAAAGAGGATAGATTTAAACTAATCTAAGGAAGAAATTTTTCCCAGTGATGGTGGTGAAACACTGTCACAGTTTTCCCAGAGAGATGGTGGATGCTCCATCCCTGGAAACATTCAAAGTTTCTTGGGGATCTGAGCAACCTGACCTAGTTGAAGATACCCCTGCCCATTGCAGAGGGGTTGGGCTGGACCTTAAAAAGTCGCTTCCAACCCAAAGGTTCTAACATTCTATGAATTTGTGACTCTTGTTTATTTTGCAATAGGAGTCAGTCTAAGCTTATCTTAGTATTCCTCTACTACTGTGATTGCAAAAAGTAGTGGACAATAAAACCAAATAAATAAATACAAATAAATGGAAAAAGTAACTCCTGTTAAAATCTTGCAAGTTAGACCTATAAGTTCAAAAGGAGCCTGAAGGAACAAGGTGCCTAACAACTAACTGTGGCTAGTAAGCTCGGTTTTTAATGAATTGTCTTTTCTTTCCTTTATTAGTGAGGGCCTTTGTTTTAGAAGAATAGCATAAGTTCTAAATGGAAGAATGTTTGTATTTTGGCAAACAAAGGTTGGAAAGATTAAAGGGCATCCTTAAGTTTATGCTTGTGGGTGTTCCAAAAACTTAATTTCCTATGCTCCTTTTCAGTTCTTTACCTACGAGGCTATTGTCTTCTTTCCATGGGACAGCACCAGTAGCTTTAGAGCTGTGCTTAGAAATATGTTTTCCAAATCCAAAGCAAATGTTAAAGGATATCAGGTAAAGATAGTCGAGATATCATCATTTAATTAATAAACATAGAGGAGGTGGAAATTTCTACTGTTAAACTTGTCCAGTGTTTCCTATAAGAAGGCCCTTTTTCAGGTGCTTTCAGGTAATATTTTTTCTAAATTTTACCTCTTCACAGCTAGAACAAACACATTATTTAGCAAATGTTAACAAATATGGAAATACTTTATTTTAAATGCTGTGGCTATGCTGTAGTTTCATGTTTGGCAATATCAGGCGTGGCTTTTGTGATTTGAGCCTTCTCCTGAAAATATGCTCACATGTGGACTAACACAAGCTTTTGAAAATATGAAGAATTACTTTGCTTTTTCAGTTGGAAAAAACTTTGTCCCCTCTCAACCCACATGGATGAGGAGACAGTGAGTGCACAGTCTCTGCAGGAAGAAAAACAGCTTGCAACAACGGGCTACGAGGATTTGAGGACATCTTTCCTGCAGGGACTGTTCCCAGGTATGCTGGAGGAAACTCTGGCAATGAAATTAAATGTGGAAAACTTACCCTCTTGTATCTCTCTCAAACTTTGTGAGAGTGATTTAAAAGCCTGCACTTTCTTGCCCTAAGCCTTCTCTTTCCTGACAAGTACTGTGCCAAAGTCAAATGCAGAACGGTCTCACTCAGGAAGGAGGGAACAGTCCAAGGTTGGACCAAGGAAGGGTCCCACAGGACTGTGGGGAGCCCATGGTGAGCACTACTTGGAGGAGAAAGCTGAGGTATCTCAGGAAACAGGACTGGAAAAGGGAAGTTTTGAAGGCAGCAGGGGAGAGGTGATGATACTAGAGAAAAACAAGCAGAGGAACACATACCCAGCAGAACATATGCCCCGAGTTTGGAAAACAGGACTCCAGTCTTAGGTTTCTCTGCTACAAGCTGATAACTGTGAAACCCACTGTAAAGCATCTTGCCCCTAGATGAGCATTGCTCTCCCAAGGAAGGGATAACTCTTCTATCTGAAATTCTGTCAGCTTAGAGGGCCTTGGTCTTGGGAAAAGAGGTACAGACTGCAATAAGCAGATTATTTATTTATTTATTTATTTATTTTTATAAAATGACATTTTCAACTCAAGAAACTAAAAAATCCAAAATATCATTGTTAGTGATTGGGTAAGAATTGGTTACCATGTAGGATTTTAAATTCCCTACTGCTAGCTGTGGATTTTGTTGATATGGTTATCTTTATTTACATGTTGCACACTATTTCTTTTTTCCCACAGGAACACAACTTCACTAGCACCAACAGATGAGTCTTTAGCTGAATCAACTATTTTATAGATCTATTTATGTATTTATTTACATGTGCTGTGTGTGCATTTGTATGTATTTATATATCATGTGTTTATCTTCACTGTTTAACAGTAAACTTGTGTCTTGTTTACTGCACATTATTAAATCCCTGAAAATAAAGCATTATTAATTTTCTTACAGGGTTTTCTATGGTTATCTGCATTCTAGTATTTCAGTGTTTGACAGTTGTGTTCACATCATCGCAGCAGTGGCTGAAATGAGGAGGAACAACACCCAATTCTACAGAAAGCTCTGGACTTCGACATAGAATGATTCATGTCAAAAAATTGCCCCTAATTTTCATGATGTCATTTGACAGCCTTTCACTTGCTAGTTTTGATAATTTATTCCTATATAGTGTGTAATGCATTCACAGCAGTTGCAAAGATATAAATCCAGGGTCAAGCTGAATTGGTGGTTTGATTCTGCAAGGTGACGGGGACAAGCCTCGGATGCTTTGCCGCAGGGACAGAAGAAGCCAGAGGAAGACGCAGAGCTATGAGGGAGGTCTCAGAGGAGGGCTGAAAGAAAAACTTTTTCCTTTCTAGAAATGTCAGATTTCAATGGATCCGGGAAAACCAGGTTTGCTGCTCCTGCTGCAACCAGAGGTAGGGCAGGAGAGATGGAAAGAACAACTGATACTTCCAAGAGGACTTTTACTTCCTCACAGCCTCCCTTGCTGCCCTACATCCCCCAGAGTTTCTCACAGTTACAGGAGAAATCAGTTTGTCTTTGCAGGACCTCAACCCAGGCAGAGTAGTCAGTGGGGCATGGCCACTTTGCAATTCTCTTTTTTCCCTACTCTTACTCTGCTGACCCACCCCACCGCCTTTTTTCACTAGGCTTGAAGCCAACCCACCATTGACAAAACAACGTACGTAGTTCTGCTCACGTCTTAGTTTGCCAAGTACTCTGTCAACCTTCTTTTGTTCAGTATTAGAACCTACTCATTTTAAAAGGCAATTATCACTTACCTTTGTTAGTGCATCAGTAAGTTAAGCTTTTCTCTTCCTTATAATATTAGCTGGTACAACAGATGTTCCCAATACCTCAGTCCAATTGTTCCCTTAAAAGACAACAGTAATTGTCAATCAGCTTTCATTATCTGAAGTGCTTACCTTTCAGCCCTGCTAAATATTTTCCTTTTACCGCTTGCTTAAAAAGCTCGGTTTGAAACATCATATAAATTGGTTTGTTGTTTTTCTGTTTTTAAATAATCCAGTTAAATGCCGCTTTGCACAGAGATAAATGTTGTTCAAAACCACAGGGGTGGCTATAAAAAAAGCTGTCAGAGTTACAAAGAAAACTGTTCATCTACTGTATATAAAGACATGAAATGGAAAAGTCAAGAGACAGTAATAAGGAAGGGTCAAGGAAACTTTAGAAGAGTAAGATTAGAACGAGTCGGAGGGAAACAAGGTGGGGTGGGGGAGACTAGGACAGCTTTTCAAAGGAGAATGCATAGGGAAAGTCTTCATACATCTAACAGACATATTTTTGTAGTGTACCCCTGTTATACGTATGGGCCACTGGCTTTTTCCAAGAGTGCCTCAAGCACAGAATATTATTTTTTTTTCTTCCCAAAGCAACACATTTAGAACAGTTAACTCTACAGAGACAAAAGAACAAAGAATCATCATCTAAAACTCATTTTAGCATATTTGAGTTTAAATCAGCAAGACTCACAGTTGGGGTAAAATAACACTTCTATCATCCTTGTGAATTTCCACAAAGATAATTCAAATAGGAACATTACAGAAAATGGTAAGTTTGTTTGTTCATGGTGAGGAGTGGGGAGAGGGAAATGGCAGTCATCATTAAGCAGACACAAGGAAAAAGAAAATCAAGCAGGGATCAGAAAAAGAATAGCAGGAGTGTGAGGAGAAAAGGATGGAAATATTCAGCAACTCCTCGGGAATATCTTAGATTCAATCTGCTTTCAGCTTTAGTCTGCTAGTTAACTTGAATGATAGTTGTGGCTAGCAAATAGTTGTGGTCTGGACAAAATAACCATTAGCGTTTCTGTCTTCAACAGGAGACATGTCCCTCAATTTGCCAGTGGTTTTCAGTTTACTGGACATGAAAGAAATGTGACAAGTCAAAAATTCAGGGTTCCTCTTCTTCTTCTTCTTCTTCTTCTTCTTCTTCTTCTTCTTCTTCTTCTTCTTCTTCTTCTCCTTCTTCTTCTTCTTCTTCTTCTTCTTCTTGGTATGTGAAGGAGCAGAAGCCACAATGTATTTGCCTGGACATGGCAACCTCCTTGTGATAAGCAGCAAGGTAAAGTGGTTACAGATCTAGTACTGAGTACTGAATATATCTGCCCAGTTGAGTCTCCTTATAAAATGGGTTATCTGTCACTGTCTTATTAGGAGTTCTTAAATGCAACTATTCATATCAACCTCTTGAGATCTGGATGTGGTATAGATCTTGTTGGCATACTGCCCCATGTGTGTTCACTTAAGGCAAGCAGACTTTTATGCTGGTTTTGGCTGGGATAGATTTAGATTTCTTTATAGTAGATACTATAAGGCTGTGTTTTCGATTTGTGCTGAAAACAGTATTGGTAATACACGGATGCATTAGTTAACGCTGAGCAGTGCTTAAACAGACTCAAGGCCTTTTCTGCTTCTCACACCATCCCATCAACAAGTAGACTGAGGGTGCACAAGAAGTTGTGAGGGGACACAGCTGGGACAATTGACTCCAATTGACCAAAGGGATATTCCATATCATGTGACATCATACTCAGCATATAAAGCTTGGGGAAGAAAAAGAAAGGGGGCGGATGTTTGGAGTGATGGCGTTTTGTCTTCCCAAGCAACCGCTACATGTGATGGAGCCCTGCTGTCCTGGAGATGGCTGAACACTCGCCTGCCCATGGGGAGTGGTGAATGGATTCCTTGTTTTGCTTTGCTTGTGTGTGCGGCTTTTGCTTTACCTGTTAAACCGTCTTTATCTCAACCCATGAGTTTCCTCTTTCACTCTTCCAATTCTCTCCCCCATCCCACCAGGGGGAGTGAGCGAGCGGCTGCGTGGGGCTTAGTTGCGGGCTCAGGTTAAACCACAACAACTTTGTGGTTTTGTTTGTGCCGTGTTAGGAGCTGCACTTCCAGTGGCAAGACACATGACCTGCAGAGCCTGCTGTAGACTTCATAGAATCATAGAATCATTAAGGTTGGAAAATTCTTTTAAGATCGTTGTATGCCTACTGCAAATTGAATGCTGCAATTTTTTACAGCAAGTCTCTAAAGAATTCTGCTGAGCATGTAAGAACATGGGTTTTGAAAGGCTTTATAAGCTGGTGAGATCAGTGTAAATAACCAAGCAGAAGTAATGGCCACCTTTATGTTCTCAAGATTAATCCTCTGCAAAAATTGAAATCTACTGTCTAAAAAACAGAGACGATAAGGCTCTCTGAAGAAACAACTGGAGATGCTTGAACTTAGGCAAACCATCTCTGTATCTAACTTTAGTCTTGAAAACATTATGAAACGTTAACTGCAAGCATTACTGCTATCTCTGCTTGTGACAAACAAAAGGAGAGCATACAACCACCAAATTATTAGAGTATGCTCCTTCCCTTGCCAGAGTCTGGTGTTAAATTTTACGCACATTGTTTACTGAGATGGCACACTGCAGAGAGTAGAGAAGAAAACTCTTCCCTGTCCAATTTACTTGCTAGCTTTGTGTCTCCAGTGAAAGCCTGATCAAACATAAGCTGCTACTTGAAGTAGGACACATTTGTTTACTTTTTTCTTTTTTTTTCTGTGTGTGTACAAATGTATTCCTTCATTAATTCATCTGTTTGCTCATCAGATTGAAAGATTATTTTTATTTTTTTAAAGAAATACTAAAGTCTTCGTGTTACTGCAAGGTCTGTAAGATTTTTAAGTGGGTTCCTGCAAGCATTTTTTATTTTAGAAACAAAGGAATTCCACACTAAATTGGACAGAAAGCAAGGGCTTTAGTCCATTGAAAGAGGAAGAGCAATTTTATTAAAACTGGATGAGCAGTCTGATGCAAAAGGTAGATGAAACAAGGCCCATACCGATCTTTAAAGTTTTAACGGGATTTTCATTTCTAATACCACATTGAAGGAGAGCTCATTTTTCTGTTTGTGGCTCAGGATGCACAAAGTAAATATGTCCCAAGGAGAAAAAATAATATCTTCAGTACAAACTGTGAGTCATGGCTCACTTGAGAACTAGTGAGGGAGCAGTGCCATCTACAGACTATGTTCCTCTATCCCTGAACAGGGCTGGTTATCATGGTTGTCTCCTTCATGCACAGTCATGTATAACTAAAACAGTGTCTCTCAGCAGTCTGCAGTATGTATCTGAATACCTGTTGGGGTTGTGCAGAATAGATTTTGTATTTTCCATTATTTCTTCTGGCTATGGGGTCTTTCTAGCATGCCCAGCAATCTAAGGGTTTCTCTGAAGAAAGAAGAGTATTTCATTTTGCATTTTTGAATTTAAATCTCAGAAGGGCTGCACAGTGCCCTGAGAGCAAGAGTTTTCAATGCTGAAAGGAAAATAATTCTTTCCATAACACAAACTAAAAAAACCCCACAACTTCAGTGGTGAGGAGATGTCAAATCAGTAACGTGTATCCAGAATTTCCTACCAGGAGAAAAAATGCCCCTGGTAGTCAGCAAAGCAATGATTATGAAGAATATTTAAATAAACAAAAAAGCACAACTGGTTTGTGGAACTTACAGCCAGAGATTACTGTGGAACTGGAATTATATGGGTTCAGAAAAGAGTTAGACCACTGCACAGATGGGAGCAGCTGGTCCTTAAATGCTATTAAAAAGAGTAGTCTGGATGCAATTTTTTTCAAGGAAATCCCTAAATTTCTGAGCTCCTTTGTGAGTTCTTACATACTGTTGCTTGCATTCATTCTCTAGACATCTGTATTTGCTGCTAATAGGGACATGATAGCCAAGTACAGCGGACTTTCTCCTAACTCAGTGCATCCATTACACTTGTATTTGTAGAAAAAGCTGAACATGCCTTTAGGAACTAATTCTAATACAAATTCTTGAATGCAAAGGAATAAAAAAAAGGCAAGTAAAGGTCTAGTAAACCATAATTAATATTAAACAAAATAATGGGCTCCACTTTCTCCACTGTAACATGTGCAGAAAGAAACAGTTTATCTTGCTAGATGTTCCCCCCTTTGAAGGGGTAAGGGGATAAAACCAGGCTC